>NC_040882.2:18495121-18560121 GCF_900634795.4 Betta splendens | reverse complement strand
TATAAAAATGGGCCATAAGACAATTTATGCTTTAATAAAAACCAGAGCTACTGCATGTAGTTGAACTAGTTGCTAGTTTGGTTATAATGTGTGCATGAGATGCTGACTCAGCCCTACTGCAGAGTTGAGGCCCTTCAGCATTTTTCATCTTCTTTTCCTACAGTTTTGTTGGGACCAAAACTCAGAGTTCATGATGGGTTGCAAAAAAAAAGCACCAAAAACAGGCCAGTTGTCTTTTTTCTAAATGACATGAAAAAGGTCAACGATGACAGCACAGTGCTACTCTCTCTCTCACACACACACACACACACACACACACACACACACACACACACACACACACACACACACACACACACACACACACACACACACACACACACAGGACGGGTGCGCTGAGCCTCAGCCAGCCTTGTTTTCTGGCAGGAGCGGGCGCCCCTCTGTGTTGGCATCCCTGTGCAACTACACGCATGAGTGTGATTGATAACCCTGCAGTCCTGGCGATACATCCCCTAAGATCGGTTGCCGGGCCGACCACGGTCAACAAACACACGACAGACATTATCCCCTCAGCCTCACGTCTCCCCGTCGGCACCGGCCGCGGCAATGAGGCTCCTGCTAAAGTTCAGAAGGCGAAATGGGAGCAAGCGTCAGCTCCTTTTGACGCCTCTCACTTTCTCTTTCCTCCGATTTGCGTAAAATAAACCAAAAGCTGCTGAAAAAAAACACCCAAAATAATTCACACCTACTTACAGAAAACAAGTCCTGGCATTAAAGTCGGGCACACTGCGAGGTTATGAGGGCTGTGAGTCATCGCTGGGGTTTGGCTCACAGGCTCCTGATGACTTTTTGATGGAAGTGTCTGCGTTATTGAAATATTGACGGATAAATCCGAGCTTCCAGCTCCCAGGAGTGACGAAGGTTGTCGTCTGCCGTGGAGGTCGCTTGTGAAGCGTGGCAGCGCCTCCGTGCCAGGAAGGAAATGTGAGTCTTTCTGCACAAGCTTCACGAAAGGCCTCACAAGAAACCCAGACACCTTGTCTTTGAGAAAATCTATATTTGCATTTTTGAGTTCATTTGCCAAAATAATTAGTCTGCTGCCGCCTCAGATTTTGTTTTGACCGTTTAGGAGCTATCGCTCGCAACCGTCTCTTCGGCCTCAAACATGGCGGCGCTGAGGCACCGTCATGATAAAATACATGTGTTTTATTTTGTTTATCGTTTACTCTCTAACGCGCACTGACTCAACAGCGCAGGGCGGGAGCCAATCACAACACCGCCGCAGACAAAGGGCGGGGCTTTACAGTAATAAGTGAAATTCGTAGACACAGTAGACTCCGACTGTCAAAAGCAAATGAAACGTGACCCCAGATTAAAGACTTGGAGTCTGTGCTGTGTAATTTCCTTTGGACAATAACGCTCTTAGGTTCGGCTGCAAATGCTCCAAGATGATTTGAACTCAGAAGCTGCAACCGTGGGACCATTTTTAAATAAGCAGTCATATCTCACATGCTAAATTATTGAATCATTTCTAACTAAAACACACTTTGGGGTCATTGTGTTAGCTGCACTGTAGGAGAGTCTCCACAGTAAACTTGATTTGACTACGCAGGGCAGGGTCCTCCACTGCGTCACTGGCTGCTCCAGGGCATCACCACATGTGTCTAATGTGTGTTTCTGGGTCCTCACTTTATCCCGGACGTAAAATAAATATGACATGTACGAGAGACAGATGACGTGGACGGCCTCGTCCCATCATCTCATGTGGCGGCTGCGGCTCGCGGCGAGGGTGCGTTTATTTTTGACCGTCCACGCTGTGGCAGGACGCCGCCGCCATGAAACGGAACATCAGCGAGGGGTGAGAACGAGGCCACGCAAATGTACATGAGAGCACGTCTGCTCGACCCGGTTCGAGAGTCACCGAATACAGTGCTGTGGTCGGACAGTATGTAAACAAAAGGAAATCAAGGTCTTTGAATGGATGGATGAAAAGAAGACATGTTGGTTGGATCAAGTTGAGAGAGACCATGACTGTCATGTATAAAGTCTGGGCTGATGGTCTGTTTTTGTGGCAGAAGCCTCTTCTGACAGACTGTGATCAGGTGATGCTAAATGTGTAACCACACCCAACCTCCTCCTGTTCCTATCAGCCTTCAGCAGCCGCTGTGACTCGTTCGGATCAGAAGATCCCAGAAAACAGGCCGCGTGTTTAAAAGGTTAAATAAAATCCACCTCAAACTCCGACACCAAATGCTGAGATGCTAACTGGACCGTGGTGCGTTACAAGAGCCGTGTGGGACAGAGCAACACAAGCCTAGAAATAAACAAGCGACTACTGCAGGTGGACGATGAGATGAGATGGAGTAGAGTGATGAAATGATATGCAACACTCACGAAGGAACAAACCTAAGTTAGCCAAGTGTGTGTGTGTGTGTGTGTGTGTGTGTGTGTGTGTGTGTGTGTGTGTGTGTGTGTGTGTGTGTGTGTGTGTGTGTGTGTGTGTGTGTGTGTGAGAGAGAGACCCACAAGCTCAGTAAGTATTTATGTGGGAAAGGGCACAGGAGTCTGTGAATGTGTGTGCGTGTGTGTGAAGATGCTCCAGGCTCACATGTGAAAGCAATTCCCTCCTTGTGAAGGTGAGACAGACTCCACCACATAATCTCAGCAGAAAGATAAATGGTCAACGTATAAAGCTGCACAACACATCAACAGGCTGCAACCTACCCTCTAACCTGCGTGTGTATGTGTGTGTGTGTGTGTGTGTGTGTGTGTGTGTGTGTGTGTGTGTGTGTGTGTGTGTGTGTGTGTGTGTGTGTGTGTGTGTGTGTGTGCGTCAGTGCCATCCACATCTGTGGATGTTTATCACATCATTGAGGAGAGACAGGGAGGGGGGTGGAGGCAGGGTGGGGGGTTAATGAGGATGATTGTGTTCTCCCAGTCGACCGTATCTGTCTTGGCTACCAGAGAAACAACGTTTGACTCATCTTCCGAAACCAAAAGCCACAAGTAAGAAAGGTAACATGGGAAAAGCGAAGGAGACGAGGAAACTGGCCGATCTCAGGCAGCAGAGATGAAGGAAAGTTCACACAAACGTGAGCGTTTGCAGGATGGAGGAGGCTCTGCGGTCGTTCTCACTGCATCACTCATGATGGGGGCGTGGTCACAGAGTCATATTCAACACGGTGAGACAGAATTATTAGTTGCTGAAACAACTCTGATTGTTTGTTGAGAGCCACAGCAGCAGCGAGAGCATGACATGAGTGGATGGCGGTTCTCTATCAGAGCTGACGGATGTTTTCATGTCAGCGAATTCACTGTTGGATGTGGATCCGTTCCACCACGGCGCTGCGGCGTCCTCATTCCTGACTGCTACAGAAAGAAGACGCTCGGCGAAACCAGTCTGAGCTCACAGCTGCCTTTAAAACCTGCCCGCGTGGGACCAAGCGCTGAGAATGATGAGACCATAAAACCAAATCAAGTTATTTTCTCCTCCAGCTTTCAAATCAAGACTTGTGACGTCTCACTGAGGCTTTAGAGATGGAGGGAGACCCGACTGCGGCTTCGCTTGTGTTGTGTTGTGTGTCTGTGTACACAAGCATGCGTGCATCTTTAAAAGTCTGTAATTACAGAGTTTTTTTTAACAAAAGCAGTTAATTATTAGATAAAACATTAGACCAAAAATCAAAACCAGAACTTTGGTTCATGTGGAGATTTTTGGTCGGTCATATAAAATCAAACACAAACCAAGGTCATAAGTTTCCAACATGCTAAATAAGAATTTGAAGTTGTGACCTGCTGGATGTTTTTGATCCAAACATTTGGCGAAAACATGGGACGTCAAAATTAAAACAAACACCGGACAAAAGCGCTTCACATGGTAAAAAAGCAAGTAAATAGCGGTTTTATACCGTTGAACCTTTGACCTCTCAGATCTGAAGCTGTGGGAAGAGACGGAGATTAAACATGCTAAGCCGTCACTCGTAAACAAGTTTAAATTGGGACTCAAACCGGTGACCCTGTGCGTCTGACCATGTGGAAAACAGTTTATGGGTTTGAATCCCAGCGGCTGAACAGAACCGCCGAGGCCCATATGGATCCAGTTGGCCATCAAAGGCCAAAGAGGGAAAAATAAACACTTTTTATACGGTTTCTCTCTCAGAAAGGCTCCATCCTCGAAACGCTGCAGCCCAGAAGCGCCACGCGTTAGTGCGCGCGTGCGCGACGCTACGTGTGAATACGTGCGCGTGCGCCGCTTCCTGTGTATCGGTCCTGACTGATGTGGCCTGTCCAAGCCGTGCTTATGTTACGCTGAAACTACACAGGAACCTAGAACGAGATGATGGAGCGACGGAGAGGCAGATCTGCGAAGGGAGGACACGCACGCAACAAAGAAGGCGAAGTGAAAAACACGAGATAGGGAGAAGAGATGAAAGGGAGGGGACGCTCTGGTTTTCCTGTTCGAGGCCGGGGACGGACGTAAATCTGATTCCGAAGGTTAGACTTTATTCCATTACAGCTGGCATTAATGCCACATGTTGGTGGTGAACCGTCAACAAGGAGAAGTCGGATTCATCAAAACTTAGAAGTTCATCCAACACTATTCTGTCTATTTACAGACTGCAGATATATTGGATTGGCTGTTGTCGTCAGTGAAGTCTGTGATAGAGATTTGCAAAAAAGCCAAATTGATGGAGCAGCTGTGGCGAAAGCAGCAGCGAAACACTGAATATTTCTGCACCTCACTCTTGTTTTCCTAAAGGAACCCCATATTTCCCATGTGAAGACTATTATTGCTCGCGCGTCGGGAACCGCCGAGTGTCCGTCTGGTTACGCTCATGTGCGAGACGCGGCGACGCGCAGGTCCCAGACGCAACGAGGGGAGACGAGCCGAAGTCGTCTCCTCCTCCAAAGCGCTGCCTGTTATTAGAGCTTCATGCTCGGCCAGTCAAAATAGTCCATCCATAGAAACTACGCCTATTCATGTATGTTTTATAGCGGCTGTGATTTCGCTGTGTGGTTTGTGTGCGTCGCGCTGATGCAACGCCCGCACTCATCAGAACATCATCCCCTCAGAGATAAATCATAAATGATTTCAGACCATGAAGAGGCGCTGGGTTTGTGCAGTTGCAACACGGTTCAGACCAGAACACACTTTCCCAGCATCCCTGGTTTGTGTCGATTGACTCCGTTGTATTGGTTGATTATTAATGGCTCAGCGCGCTGTTCTTCAGCGGCTGCTTCCAGGCCCACACGTGCTCCGTTCAGACCTCCTGCAGCTGCTGCCGTGTGAGGTCCACGCGGCACCGCCGGAATGAAACGCAGCCGCGTTGTAACATATGTTTGGGTTGGGATCAAACAGCCTTTGGTGCGTTTGCCCACCGGGTTGATTTGTTTGACAGCTTTCACACCAGCCCAAACAAAAAGCGGCGCGGACCAAACGAGCAGGCGGCTGAAAGCAGTGAACGCAAGCGTTACATCAATAAAGGCGAGCACTGGAAGTGGCACTTATTTATGGAGAACTGCAGCGACGGACGCTGGGAGGGAGCGGCTCCACCTTCAGACGTGAAGCGCGTCGAGTCTGTGTAAGTCAGCGTTGTGACTTTAACCGTGTTTGTGCGAGCAGCCGGTGCTTCCACTTATCTCAATGTGTTGTCTGAAGAAACAATAAGAGGAAGCGAGATTTTATTTGTACCTCGGTTGCTGTCGTTGCTGCTGAAGCGCACCCTCGAGCCAATCCATCTGGACCCCATAGCGCTCGTCTCCGACGCTCCGCATCATTTTATTGACGGCGAGTTTAGAAAAACAACAAGAATCCAACGGACTGCAGGCCTCTGGGTGCGACCGGGCATCCAGAGGTCACAGATGCTTGAAACGCGGCCCCGAGGATTCTTTGAGCGATGTCGCTTACGAAAGACGCCCATATGAGCACCCCCCCCCACTGAACCCAGCACGCATCACAAACACTAAAGGCAGGAAATTTAAAAAACAAGACCAGGGCGCGTGAGGGACAGGAGGGACCGTGTGTACAAACACAGGAAATGCCAGCGCCGGCAACAAGCGCTGCTCATGCATAAAAGACGGCAGGGTCACAAACGCCTCGCGAGCTGTGCTCTGCATGTCAATAAGACACACACACACACCTCCCAAGACAACAAGAAAACCACCGAACAAAACCGCACCACAGCAACAGATTAAAAAGGAATTGTCCCACAATGACATGACAGCCGTGACACAGGAACAACCTCCACACTGATCTGGAAAGAGACACTAACAGTGAACACATCACTACTGGAACCTACAGCAGCATCTAAACTAGCAAAAGTTACAGTAAACAATGATATTATTTCCTTTTTAAACCCTGATGTCTGTTTAGGTCAAATTTGACCTTTGACCCCTATGACGAATCCGTCCCAAGCTCGCTGCTTTTTGCTGTAAACGCAAACACAAATAAAACTAATCCTCATGAAAAGTAGCAGCGTTGCAACGAGCAGAAGCGCCGCTGCCCAGTTTCACCCTGCCTTCGGAATTCCGTCCACATGTTCCCGTTTGATCCCTGTTATTGCAGCCACTGGGACACAAATCCCTGCAACAGTCTCACAACCGCGTGACTCGGAGCGCCTCAGGGTCACGCAGACAGTGTGCATGTACAGCTATGTGTGTTCTGCCCGGCGTCGTCCACAGCGTGCGATTCGTCCGGTAGCAGGAGCAGTCTGAGCCTCTCCGTCTGTGTGGAGGTGAGGCCTTGGGACGAGCAGCGGCGGTCCCTCTGGATGAGCCGGGCCTCCTGGATGAGACCGAGGTCTGCTCTGTAGTTTAGGACCCCACAGCTCCCACAGCTGCAGACATATACTAGTTTAGGCCACGCTCTTTAACCCTATACTATGTTTTGTTATTTCATATTTGGTCCCATCTGATTACCAGGCCTCAATTTTAGCAAGTACAGCCTCAAACGTGAAAGAAAAAAACACCAATTCAATAGTTTAATTATGTTGGTGCATTGTAGTCTTGATGTTTGATTTGACATTTTTGGTTTGGTGTTTAGGTTTTGATGTTTTGACACTGGGTTGAATGCATTGGAACCACAGCTGAAAACTGGCAACTACCTTGAACAGTTGAATGGTTAGTGGTGATAAATTGGAGAACATTGGATGAAAAAGCGGTTCTGTTCCTATGGACTCACTCACTCAAAATGTTCAAATCCAAAATACTGATGATAGAGGAACTAGAGTGAACTCTACAAACCAGAATATTTATTTATACCGCAACACTATTCATGAATGAGTCAGCCATTATAAAACACACAAGCAGAACTTTACCAGAACATTCAGAATGTGTCTGAATGGGTTAAATGAATTCAGTCCATTAAAAAACACAAACAAAGTCACAGACTCACTTAGACAAATCTGGGGAACTAATCAGATCTTCTTGGCTATAACATCCGCTTTAACTATAGCCTTAATATACGTAACTATAAGAAAATACGGTAGAGGTGAGGAGTAAACAGGCTAATACATTTTACCCAGGTGATCAGATCAGCAGCGGCTGATGATGAATCCGAGTCTGTTCCTCTCTGGCCTTTCTGCTCCCTTCATTTTAAAACCTGGCTCATGCAGGAGAAAAGTCATCACGTTACATTACACTGACATAATTGGACGCCGTGCGCACACTTGGTCCAAGGCTATTACAGAACACAAAGGCTCGCAGGAGGGGACACGGTCCTCTTTGTGAACCCGCAGGGCCGCACTACTGCACATATTAATTCACAGCTCAACTCTCCTCCTCAGCACACGCGCTCCTTCGCTGGGTTCACACATGCTGCTGTAATAATTTGGGGGTGAATAAAGGCTTTTTATTGAGCTTTAATGACGTGTTTCTCTAATAGTGACACAGAACAGAGAGCTGGCACGGCACAAGCTTTAGCTCGGTGACTCACACCTACACACACACACACACACACACACACACACACACACACACACACACACACACACACACACTCACAAATATGCGTTGCAGCGAGTCGCTGACCCTCGCCTGACAGTCTGTCAGTATACGAGTGGGAAAAGTCTCCCACACTGTTAACATGGACTTCACATCCTCTTTTCTTACTTTCACACCCTCTTCGCGTGTTTGTAAAGAGAGCACGCACGTGAAAGGCTCTCGGGGCGCGTTAAACGCCAATGGGAGCCAGAGGACAGGCCCGCGGGCGCCGCGAGCGGCTAATTAGCCCGTAACGCGGGCAGATCCGTGGCGATGTCAGCCTCCAGTAAAGGGCTCCGCCGCACAAATGACATCTGGCGCTGTCATGGAGGTCTGACGGCGCCGTGGGCTGCAGGAAGATACTAGTTAAAGCTAAGGTTTATTATGTTAGCGCTATGTCTGCTCTCAGTTCCTTTCTCCCTTTACATGTATTATTTGGTACAAAAAAAAAAATGGTGGATTCAAAAGTCTAAGATTAATTAATCTGCAATAATACTGCAATAGACAAATCGTGGATCCCAGGGTCAAATGAAGTGAAAGGCTACTATGGTCAAATCAAGTGAGGTGAGAACTCCTGTATGTCAGCAGCTCAGAGAGTAAAGCCATTAAAGTGGTAAACGCTTGGTAAACGCTCGAGTAGATTGTTTAGGTCCAAGTGTCAATGATTCACTGAATCATCACTAGCTGTGCGACCGTGTCGGTTTCCACACACACGAGGGGCGCTAGGTTTTCCAACACTTTTAGCATATTTCATGTGGAGGCATGTGTCTTGTGACGTAGTTCAACCATTTGGCGGGTTCAGAGGTCGACTTGTTTACTGTAACGCGCCTGGGAAAAGACCCAGGGTTCGACAGGAGTTCAGACGTCGGGACCTGTGAGCGGCTGTGAGTCGGCCATCGTGGAGCCTCCAACCGCTAAAACTGATCATTAGGAGCCCGCGAGGAACCTTATGTGACGCTGAAGAGGCCGTCGCTGAGGAAATGAGGGAACCTGGCTCGCGTTGTCACTGGTGACGCTGCATTAGAGGAGGTGTCAAAGGTCAGGAGTCATGAAAACTTTATTTAAGCTTTATTCAAATTTGGGGTTTTTATCAAGGTTGTTTTAAATATGTACATGCTGAATAAAGGTGCCTCACACTAATTTACATTTAAAAACCCGCGACAGCGACATGACATTATTATTATGATGATATCTTCTTGCTTCTTATTGCATTACACTTCAGTCCGATTGCATTACTGCCATTTGCGGTGGGAAGTGATTAGGCTCAAGCCTCCGCGGGCTCAAACGCAGGTTAGCGCCGAGCCCTGTGAACGCGGCGCAGCCTGAACCCGCGACCCTGCAGTAGCGGCGGCGCTCTCCGAGCCGCGAGGCCGCGTCTCCGCGGGCGTGTGCGGCGGTATCACCGGAGAGGAGCGGGTTCGGGCCACAGGAGGGCCTTTGTGCAGCGCCGAGGGCCGGCCTGGGAATTTGGAGGTTAAACAGCGCTGGGAGGCTCGTAAGGGCCGCCTTGATGGGCTCGCAGGGAGTTCATGGTGTGCCGGGGAGGCTCTGCTACGTAGTGCTGAGGGTTCATAAGGCTGCCGTTACAGGCACGGGAGGTCAGGAACTCTGAGAAGCCGGTGGCGGGTCACAGCTCGTGGCCTCTCTTTGACCCAACGGAACGAGAGAAAGCCTGTTGATTAAAGCCTTTTTTTCCTTCTTGGTTTCCTTCCACTTCATTAGATCTTTTCTCGTTGAAGTCCAACAACGTTTAACTGAATTATGTCAGTCTAGAACTCATATTACCAAGTTATTGGCAGACTGATTTACTCATCATCACTGTTTTCTCTCGCTCAAAACAGTTTAACAAACAAATAACTGATCTTTCTTCAGGTTCACTCTTCTGCCCTCGTATCTGTAGCGTTTTCCACAGAACAGCGTTCAGCCTCCGTTCCCCCTCGCTGCCCTTTTCACCTCCTCCGTCCTGCAGGTGATCAGCGCAGACGAAAAATGCCACTGTCATTCTTCGGTCTCCTGCACTTCACTTTTCTCATTTCCTTCCACATACCTTCCTTCCATCAAAGCCAGCTCCTTTTTGTTCGCGTTCTGTGCCCCAGAGCTCAGGGGTGAAGAGTGCACAGTGTTTGTGCTACCGGAGTCACAGCCATTGCCAAGCTGGTGGACGATCACCGGAGGGAAGGAGGAACCGGGGCGACGAATGGACGCGAGAGCAGGGGGAGGACTGGATGCGTGTGCGTTGAGGCGTCCAGCTAACGTTTTAGTGCTTGGCACCATTTACTGGAGCCGATTTGTTTGGGCGAGTGTCTGTGAGTCGAGATAAAAAAAAAAAAAACTAAAAAGGTCAAAGTTAGTTAGTCAGAAGCAAATAAACATGGTGTCTAGTGTTTGGACTGATCATGATCAGCTCTGTCTGATGATGAAACCAAACATTGTCAAAAAAATAAAACAATTGGACACATTCTTATTGGTTAAAAGACATTTTTATGAATCCTAATGATCCTCTATCATCAGACCCGTCCAGATGCAATGAACCAGTTGAGTCTTTTCCCTTCTTCTGTAATTGCTATTATTTGCTTAACATCTCCTCTATTCATTTCTTTCTGGCAAAACCTCTTGTCTATTTCTCTCCTACGTCTTGTGCTGATGGCTCAAGCAGGCGCTGTCAGATCTGTGCACACACACAGAAAGAGCAAAGGGACTCTGAGGGGTGATCACGGTTCAGAGGCCAAACAAATGTTCTGTCAGATTTACTGGCTGAGCGGAGCAGGCACACACACACACACACACACACACACACACACACACACACACACACACACACACACACACACACACACACACACACACACACACACACACACACACAAAGGAAGTGAAGTTTTCGACTAGTGCTAACAGCTAATGTTTGTTGTGTGTCACAATGGAAGAATATACTGTAAATTAGCAGATTAGCAGATTAACGGCCAAGCAGATAAGAGAGAAGAGCAATGATGTGTGTTTGTTCTCTTCTATTTTGTTCCCCTCAACACAACAGATCCAGGTGAGGTTTACAAAGTGATTTTCATTTAAATGTTGGCGTATATTTCTAAAAAAAAAATTGCTAAGTGATGGTCATAGAGGAGCATAAAAGCTGCCTTTATTATACGCCCCCAAATACTTTCCAAAATGAAGCCTGGGAGACCAACACTTTGAGGATTACATTTCCTGCTAATGTTCTTACATTTTTACATTTTACAGTGAGCGAAATAGCAGAAAGCACTTTGGTCCCTGCAGCACCACAGTTACAAGAAACCAGAAAGAGTGAAAGGTCAAAGGTGCTTTGATATTACTGCTCTAAATACGGACACGGAGAAAAATGCATGTCAGGAAAAACGCTGACTGTCGTGTGGCGATTTACAAATTAGATGGGAATTTGTGTGTGTGTGTGTGTGTGTGTGTGTGTGTGTGTGTGTGTGTACACTGTACTGTGACCTTGCTACCTCAGCTGGTATTGTTTAGCGGGAAAAGGTGTAGTTGGACCCTGTGATTGATCTTTCAACGCTTCAATGCACATGTACGCACACACGTGCGCACAACGTCACAAATGAGCTCTCAGCACCTCAACTACAAAGTATCCCTGCGACACGCACATGCTAAGGGCACAGGGTGCACACACGGCCATGTGAGAGCATGCGCCCACAGAGCGGGACCAGCCTGTACAGTTTGTCACAGGTGGAGAATTTATTTACTTCCAAACACACAATTCAAGCTCAAGACTGGTCTCTTACAGGCAAATTAGGCTCAGAGCACAGAAGCAGTAGCAGCTTGAAGGCCGATCCGATCAAGAAGACAAGTACTGTACGACTAGTAAAAGCATCCTCTGGCCATTATGAAGTCGTCTTTTCCCAGATGTCCTGTACAGGCTCTCGCTGTAAACAAGCGGTGCTGCTGGACTAAAGTAACCTCGCTCTGCGTCGCTCTCTCACTCACACACAGCATATGACCCCGTAGCTTCAGAGGCCAAGGCAAAGAGAGAGGGAACTCGTTTTCCAAAGACGTCAGAGAGCAAACAGAGGATCCGCAATCACACAAGGGCATGAACACACACTCTGAAGGGGGGGGCATGTTTGTGGTTAGTGCTGAGGAATTACCATAGGCTTATTCTGTCATTTGCCAGAGCTCGGGGGGTAAGGAGGAATAACTCCCTCAAAACACCAGAAACCACAATAAAGCATTTCTGCTGGGAGAGAGAGTGAGGACGGAGCGATGGAATGGAAAAAGGGGGCGGAGAGGGAGCGAGGGGCTGAAAAAATGACAAAAACACAGCCAGCATCGCAGCCCGAAGGACAGATGGGTACGGGACAGCAGAAAGAAAGACACTGAGCCCCAGTGGCTGCGAGTGGCTCGAGGTCAACATCTCCGAGCCCCGATGTCACAGTAAACGGATATCAGCTGATTTAAGTTATTTTAACAGTGGGTCTTTAACACGAGAGAACACAGTAGATACAGGAAGCAAAGCACAGGGACGAAAGAGGCCGAGAACACACTGAGAAAAGCAGGAACCGGAAGAAAACGCGCTGACGTGGAGCAGCAGGCGAACGTTCAAGTCGCTGACAGAAATTCCCGTCGGGGTTCAAATTGCATTGACACGGGGGCCAATTACTGCCCCCGCTGCGCCCGCGCGTCGTCGCCGCGTGACCGATAATAAATCAGGCGGCTGAAAAGTCCGAAGGGAGAACAAACCGGCTCTCTGTCGGGGTCGAAATAATGACGGGCGGTTTGAACAGAGGTGCAAAGAGATGCGCGGCGGTGCCGGGGACGAGTGATGCTCTGATCAAAGGTGGGTTTGAAGCCGCTGTCCACCTGCGCGCCCGATCTGCGTGCAGCGGCCTTCATGCCTCTAGGAATCCCACGCGTCTCTCAGCATGTTCCTATTGAGACACCTGGGGAGGACATTAACAGACGGACCACCTGCAGCAAAACGCTGAGAGATGGACGGACGGCGGACACCGAAACCCGCTTTTAGGGTAAATGATGTTCTTCAATCATCATTCTCACTGCACTGTTTGAACTACACCAATATCGGACATCTTTCATTATTTAGACATTGGGAGTATCTACAAATCCTTCAGGATTCATTATTTACAGTATGAACCACAATAAAGCTTTACAAGTACGTTAGCACTGTGAAGGCACCAAACCTCAACAAACCATTGCTCACCTTTGAGATTATTATTGCAGAGATTCATTTCCATGGCTGAGCAACCTTTGGATCAAAACTGAATGGTTTGAAGCCAAGACTCTATGTGATAATAGTGTATCCTGATGTGTCACATCAGTTTATTAAAAGGAAGGTAATAAATCGTGGCCGTTCCATTAATTTACTCCAAAGCCTTATTTGAAAATCATGGAGTTCCATTATTAAATGTGACGCTGTCTGGTCTCATGGCCCTGGTAATGGAGGCAGAGGTAATCCTGGGTAATTTGCCATATATCAGCCCCGTGGGCTGAATTCACCGCCACTAATTGCACATGTGGCATCAGGTCTCATCTTCAGGGTGAAGAATTGAGACAGGCAAAGGCAAAAATAGAGATTTACTGTAACGCTGAGGTCAGCCGCTTTTCATAACTTCAAAACACCCTACAAAAGCCCATGCACGCGCACCATCACACCAGACACGCGTGACATCATCGTGGTCTGCGATTCAGCCGCCACTGGCGGCAACCGGGAGCCGAGCACATGACCACAGGCTTGTATATCAGGACCCCTGCAGTGTGTGTGCGCCGCCTAATGATGAGCTGGAGGAAGATGCGTCAGGCTGGAAATCCTGACGGCTCTGTTCACGTCTCCACACCAGTCTAGTTGTTTTTCCTCCTTGCTTTTTCTGGTTAGATCCGTTCCACCTCTTACTTTCAGTCAGTTTTAATAATAAAAGTCTGTATTGTGCCAGACTAATAATCAAAGAGTTATTTATCACACATAAAAGAGCTGTAGATGCTCTGGGACTCTGGCATCTGCTTTTGGTCATTTGACATTGATTTTTAATGGCTTCTCTGGCATCTGTGTTTGATCAGCTTGCCTCACTATTTTTTCCTGGCATTGTTTTACATGTTTGTTGTCATGATTTAAATGGCCTCCGAGTGTTTCAAACAGGAAATCTGAACAGTCATTTCATGCAGAGACACAAGTCTGAGGTTCTCCGACGTCCCGGTGTGCGTTTCCACGAGTCCGTTGAGCAACACGTTGACCTTTTTGAAGTTGACCCCTGCACTTATTTGCAGGATGTTTGTGACCTTTGAGGGTTGTGGGGCTGCAGCATGCAGCATGCATTGTGCGCACTACCGATAGCACACACACACACATTGCTAGTGGCAGTCAGTATCTGAGCAGCCAGCACACAGCCCATGTCCCACACTGGTATGATGTCATCACGCCACGGTGCCCCGGTGGCCTCGGACAAGCCGTAAATTGACTCTCCTGTTCCACCCGTGTCTCTCTGCCTCCAGAGCCAAGTAATCAATCGATGCCATAAATATCAGATGCTGAATAATAAAAGCAGACTCGCAGTCTCGGGAGCTGACCCTCCACTTACTTATTGTCCTGGTTGATGAATGAAGGCTCTCTGAGACACTGCTGGCCTGAAGTGTGTAAGGCCATAGATCCTTACTGTGACTTGCTGCTGCATGGCGTCATCAGACATAAGCTTAAGGAGATATAATGTATGTTTTGAGATAGGCTTTTCTTTTACTTGTTTATGGGGAGCGCAATAAAAATATCGAACACGCTGGATTTATACATATACTGGCGTAGAGATTTATATCATCATATTTATAGATTAATAGGTTTAACGATTATGAGGTTTTATTCTGCTCTTAAGACTTTAGTGACTCCTTGAAGTGGAAGGTGGTTTCATAATGTCCACAGCTGTAAATGGAGCATCAGTATAAAACGGTTACGTAAGATGACTTTGATTTCTTTACGCCAATACGATACATCAAGACGATCAACAGAAATCAGGATCAGAAAAATATTTGAAAATTCCAAGTTACTGTCGATCTGAAACTCGAGGAAGGTGAAACAAACTCCTGCACAGAAATGCACGTGTTGAATGTGATGCACTACATGTATGTCCAGCAGCATTAGTTCAAATTTGTAGTCTAATGTTTGTCCATCTGATAAAAATCAAATCCAATGATCCAACATCACTAATTAGCTCAGTCTTGGTCTTCACCTGTTTGATGTTTCATCAAACCAGGACAAAAAATGGAGAAGCTACAATACAGTTTACACTGTAGCTGCAGGAACGCATCCAGTACAACCTCCCTCTCATAGAATACCAATAAAAGAAGAACTAGTGAGCAAGCGAGAGGTGCTGCTCCGCGTCTGACCTTTGACCTCTGCTGGATCAGTAAAGTATTACCTTATTATCAAAAGCTGGACGATCCCTGTGCTGGGCCAACGCGTCAGTCTGTTTTTATCAGCTTTTATCAGGTTTCACACCCCGACAGCTGTTGAGTTTGAAAGCAGCAGGGCGTCCGACTCGGCTGTGTGTGTGTGTGTGTGTGTGTGTGTGTGTGTGTGTGTGTGTGTGTGTGTGTGTGTGTGTGTGTGTGTGTGTGTGTGTGTACTAGAATGTGTTTTACAGCCTGGGAAGGTACTGTCCTCAGGGCTCATGTTGTTAGTGGACCACATTCTTCTCTCTTCTCATAATCACACACAGACCCGCAGTTCAACACAAGGGCAAATCTCAGAAACACACTGCTTTCATCACAGAACAGAAATCTCTTATTGATATCTTTTTCTCATTATTTGAAAATCTTTTTCTTATTAGCATCTTCTACCAGTTGATAGGATACTTTGCTGAAGCACTTCTACACGCGATAGCAGTATAACTTTTCAAAGCTTCCTGCACTGCGTATCCTTTAAGAACCACCGTATTATCTCGCATGCCAACATTATAATAGAAGAATTGTGTTCCTTTTGTGAGGGAGGTCCACCTTTTATTCTCAACAATCTGTGGTTATGGATATATTTAACTCAAGGTGTACTAGTGAAACGCACACTGTTGCTGTTGCTGTATTTCGACTACGCAGGGGTTGTGGCACAATCGCTCATCTACGGTTGTCTATCGACGTACGTAATATTGCTGTACTTTTTTGGACACCTGACACTCAGTATCTTCACTTTGATACGTCCTGACGTTAACTCTTGAAGAATCTCTTCTTATTGTAGCTAAAAGCTAACAATAATACAACTTCAAGCCACAATGCTGATGTTTAGCAGGTAATGCTAAGGTGTTAGCCAGATAGCATGCAGTCTACTACAGTATATAGGACCATATATATATATGGTACAGGGCCAACTAACAACCATTTAAAAGTGCATGATGTTTTGTGGTCTATTTCAACAGTCTTCAAGATCTCAAAACCCACTTGAATGATTAACTGCATATGTTCTTCAAACCAAAATGGTTCAGGCTTCTCACCTTCCCCTCATTTCCATCCTGCTGGAAATGATTCCGCCATCACCCTTTCCTCCTCTCCGCTAGCGGGACGATGGTGGGTGTGGGAGTGAGGCCATGAGTACAGGCGAGAAAGGAACCACGGCGGTTCCTCACTTTCTGCCACGTGCCACTTAAACAGGTGGACCAGGTGCCATGCTGTGCATTCTGCCTGGGTTCTGTCCAGAAAGACCCACTTCCTCTCACACTCCAGAGACCTGCATTCATGTTCAATGAAGTCTTTTAGTTCTACAGTACCTGTGCTGACGTTTGCTAATTGTTGGAAACAAAACACTGATGGTCTCATCCTCTCATGCTTTAAGACAGAGCGACTAGTATTCACTCAGTCACTCATCACCGGAACCTCTTTGTCCTCATTAGTGATGGAGCCCATCCCTGCTGTCATTTGACCCAGAGGTGGTTTAACCCTGGACAGGTCACTGAGTCGTCTCTGAGCCCGTACTGTACACGTAAAGCATTAACTTTCTCCAGAAAACAGTGGAAGAGAGTAAAAATGACACCAATGCTTGTGCGTTTTCCTACACATATCACAGCTCTGCACATCGCTAGCACTCAGAATAGATTAATTTGAGCTGAGGCTGCATGTTCCATGTGAAAAAGTGAAGTCAACAATGCTCCTGTGTTAGAGGGGAAACATCTACTCTGCCCATGTCCGAGTCTGGGCTTTCTCACTCTTCTCTACTTTCTTCCATTGATTTGCAGTCAGTGACCATCAAGTGGTGGCAGTTTGCTAACCTCACTGCAGTAGATGTGTGTGCATTCAAATCTGCATTAACGCTCATCCACGACCGGCGACAGGTTTCAGCGAGTACCAGGTAATGGCGTATGAGTGTGCGCATTAGGAAATATTTATGTATGCATGCGTCACTGCATGCGATTATGGGTATATATGATCTGTGTGTGTCACTGTGTGCGTCACTGCATACAGTGCCCGTCGTGTGTTCCCGTTATTCCCGTCCAATCCTGCGTCATCGCTCTGATCTTGGTGCACGTACGCCTTTGTGGATGGACGCCACCGCGGAGTTCATCCTCCGTTCTTTCCTGTCTGTTCCACTTCTTAGACTTTCTTCCTGCTTCCATTTGTGTGTGGTTTTAATTTATTGGCGGTTCCATGTGTCGCGCAGCTGTGCCACGGCTTTACCAAAACCCTCGACCTTGCCTCCAATCTGCAGGCCTGGACGTGGACTGGCTGCTGCAGTCTGAGCTCTCTCCAGGGTACCGTGAAGCTCTGATGCGTGCGGCCTGAGCTTTTGAAATGACATAAATAAAAAAAGAGAGAGAAACATATAGTGCGTCTAACAGAGGAGCCGTGACAGGTGACAGGCTGCAGTGCAGCTCCAGCAGGTGTTTTATTTTCAGCCTGTAATGCCATGGAAAAAATCCAGCTTTTTGTATTTACGGTCCCTAATTTCAGAGATATAATCAGCACAACTCTAATAATAATAATCACATATTAGGTTGTCTGTCAACTAAAAACGACCGCAAGCTCCAGAGGCTTAAGTCACTTCAGGTAAATGTCTTCAGAATATTAGTCAGACAGAATACACAATGTGAAAACTGAGGTGGGCATCTTCTAGAATACTAATTAAATGAAAATACTTATTCTCCAACCCCTTTTTTTCCTCCTTACAGAGCAATATTGTGTCCGTGAGGCTGAAGCATCAGCCCGGTGCCGTGTTTTCCATATGTCCCATTCACTGAGCGTGAAGAAAAGGTCACACTGTAGCAAACTGGGCTGTAAAAACAGAACAGGGGCGACTCTTAAAATATAATGAAAACCCTGCTCCTCCGTTTACGTCGCCTTGAGGACACGTTCCACCTGCCTGTTAGAGTTGCAATACAATAGATCCTGGAGACACACACACACACACACACGCTCACACGCACACACACAGAGCTGATACTCATAGCAAAGGTAAATGAGCCTGATAAAAGAAAAAAAAAACTTGTTCCGCAAAAATGCTTCATTATTTTTTTATGTCCCACTTTAGCATTTTTAACATTTCAAAGCTGCATTGATTTTTTGCTCATTAAAGAAGAAACCTGCTCAGGGCAGAACACAGGCGTGACATATGAAACTGATTTGGTGAACACTGTTGAAAACAGTCACATATTTGCACACTCAGCAGACACGGTAGCATGAGTGTGGAATTGTGATTCTATCCATGAGGCCAATGGAATCCAAAGTTGACGCTACTGCTGGCTTGTTTTGTCCTCGACAGACCCTCGTACACGACATTATTCTCACACTTTATCAGAATCTGAATCAGCTTCAAAGGCCAAGTTTGCACAGGACAACCAAGGAATTGTATTGTTGTTAATTGTCTGACTCCGTCTTTGTTCCCTTACAGAAAAAACACAATGATGCACCAGGATTATTTATACTCAAATAATGCTCATTAATTTGCAGATACTGAACACTGTAAAAGCTTCTGTTACTAAACAGTGATTTATATGCGCAGTTCTCAAATACAAAAATGAATCATTATTATGCAGAACAAATCTTCTTAGTGGCAGAGCCACTCTAGAAGCTCTGATGCTAGAAACAGACCTGCTCCATTGGAAACATTTGCTCCTCAGGTTTACAGACAAACGCTGTTTTCTTCAAAGCAGTTGTAATAAATGTATTTTTGGGTTGCATTGAGTCCATCTTCTCTTATGTATCACATAACAAAAATATCACCAACAAAAATTAATTTGGAAGGAGTCACATCCACATAATGTACAAGCATCTGTGAAAAATAACACACCCACCCACACGCACATGGCTTAAGGGCATTAATATCAAGTGATATGACTCTCAAGGGCTCTAACCTTTATAAGTGGAATAAAAAAGAAAGGGGGCACTTTGTCGACTGCACACGCACACGCACACGCACACGCACACGCACACGCACACGCACACGCACACGCACACGCACACGCACACGCACACGCACACGCACACGCACACACACACACACACACACACAGTAAAGGAACATACAGTAGCCTCAGCAGTGTGAGCTACATTTTGTTCTCTGTCTGGTGATTTGTTTCCCGCTACTAAAACATTAATTTATTCTTTCCTACAGGACTTTCACTCTGTTCCTTTAATGTAATTCTTGTGTCTTTTATAACAAACGTCAAAGACACATAAGATTCGAGATTCAGGAAGATGCTACCTACTGTTTATAGAAACAGTGCGTTATAAAGTTTTACTTGTGCATTAGTGTGATACAGTACTGGAAGTACTGAGCGACATCCTTGTACAAAAACTACAAGGACAGATACTCTAATATCGCAGGTAAAGTACAGAGTGACCTCCTTCATCCTGTCACAAAACCATCTCTTCCGTGATGTCTTCATCCACTGGAGTCAGTTAATTGTTGCAGTAGCATTAATCATATAAAACCTTCGCTGGGGCAAAATAGAGGCCAAAGACTGAGAAACCATTTCAGAGTCAAAGTGAAATGCAAGTCTAAATTTCAGGCTTGACTGATTACTGGTACTTTGCTGAGGCAGAGGTTTAAAGTCTAAACCGCACACACCAGAAAGCCATTACCAGGCAGCTAATTTCTGGGCTTCTACAGTGGAGCTGCTTTAAAAAACACACACCACCAGGGGGGTAACACTAAATCAACTGGTGGGACGCACACACACGCACAAACACACACAAACAGAGCGAGCCGGTCTAATAGTCAGTGCTGGCAGAGCTACACTGCTGGTATGTTAATGGGTAAATAACTTATGTGTGCAGTCAGTGAACGCTACACACACACACAGACACACACAGACACACACACACACTGTGCGATACACACAGAGACCAGCCTGTAAAACGTTCCACTCGCTACGCCTGCCTGTCTAATTGGCACCAGTCTGTGATTGGCTGCTGGACATCTGCCAACAACCAGTCAGAGGCCTCGGTCTGACTCGATCAAAACCATGGCTCCTAAAACAGCAGGGGAGCTCAGAATGTGTAGGAGTGTGTGTGGTCACCTTAGTCCAGAATCAAGAATACACAGACTCACACACAAATAATTATACTGTAGCTCTGGGTGCCCGATTACCATCCACACTTACCATAAAACCTAAAATGAATAAAGTATGTGAAATATCCTGTGCTGTGTGTGAGTCACATGTGTTAGAGTCATAACAGTCACAGTAGGCAGTTTCAAAGCCATAATAGCCATCGTGATGTAACAGTAAAATCAGAGTTGCAGGCACCTACAGACCACAAACACACACACACACACACACACACACACACACACACACACACACACACACACACACACACACACACACCCTTGTACTTACATTGAAGTAAAGACCGTCGTTGGCATAATGCCTTGCCTACCCCCTTACCATATTCCCAAACATTAAAACTGAAGGCAGACGTCTATCTTTTGCTCCAATCCGAACCAAAACAAAACTTAATTCTACCCTCAGCACTAAAATCTCATGACCATCTCATTGACCTCTCATTGACCATCAAAGAAGAAATGAAGACCGGCCAAAATGTCCTCACTTTGCACTTGTATTGTAGAAAAGTATGCTTTTTGGTTCTCATTCCGATGCAAGTACAAATACAAGTGTACACACACACACACACACACACACACACACACACGCATTTTATTATTTTCAATCAATCAGTGTTTATTTATATAATGCTAGATAACAACACAATTGACCAAGGCACTGAACAAAATACAGTTACATTATTGAAATTAATAAAACAATGAGTCAAAATACACATACTGTATATTAAAATAACTCATTAAAATAAACAAGGGTCAAAGTGTCTCATGAGCTGAATGCCAGTGTAAATAGGTGAGTTTTTACTTTAGATTTAAAAACAACGATCTGAGGACGACCTGATCTCCAGTGGTGACGAGTTCCAAGGTTGTGGGGCCACGAGTCAGGAATGGGGCTGCAACGCTTCCTGCTCATCCTTCACTTGAATCCAACACGGCGATGAAGGCGAGAACGACTTCATCAACTTTTGGGACAGAAAAACGAAAATGAAAAGCATGATGGAAACCAAACCCCGGTGGGTTTTCGCATGTGGAAAGTGTGCGGTAACGCAGCCCTGTCACACGCAGTCACAGCCAGAGAAGGTGAGCGGATTAAAGCCGAGCAGGCCTCCGCTGAAGTAAGGGAAATAGTTTTAATACTAAGTGGACGCCAGTGGAAACAGAGCTGGGCTGTGGAACAGAATTAGCATTAATGTATAGCTCTATTGTAGCCGACACCTTTGAACATGCAAACACACACAGAGGTCGTTAAATTTCAGAAGCACACGCAGACGGTGCGGTCATTAAAAGGTGAAGCTGCAGAGCCCACACTCACCCTCCCTCACTCGTGTTAAAACAAGTTCAAATTAAAACGCATTTTATTTTTATGAAACTGAATAATCGCAGCAATAAAAATCCTACTGGAGCGAGGTTTTGGCCGTTTCCTCCGTGACGTCTGAACCCCCGTTTCCTGCTCGCATTAGCGGGAGGCGGGTCAGAGGATGTGAAACGCGCCGGACACTGTGCGGCTAGTGTTCAGTCGAGGATGCGAAGGAGGGAAAGGAACGGAGGGAGCGGCCGACGCCAGCGTCGCGACGAAGAGGCTCACGCCAACGGGACGTCGCGTCATGAAGCTGGCCGCCGTCCCGGCCGCTGGGCTGATGATGTAGTCCACGCTGGTTTAGCTTTTACAGCCGCGGCTTTAGGCCTGAACATTCATTTAAAATAAATACAACAAAACCGGGGCGTTTGAATACAAGAACAGCGCAACTTCTACCGGAAAAAGGACATTGAAATGCGAATTAATTTAAATAACCATTGGCTGGAGACGGTTTCCCTGGTAACACTAGCCAGGAGATGTCGCACACACAAATACACACAGGAGGATGCTCCGCACTATAGGTGCTAATTGTTGAGGCTGGTCTCTCGCTCTTGGCACCGACTCTGCTCATATAGAGTTACAACCAGCCAAAAAACAGTCTCACTCTGAATATCGTGAACGTATCTACAGTATTAACTGGTATAAATAAACGCAGACGGGTTACAGGGGACCTCCTGCACCTCCAGCATGGTGGTCCCGAGCTGCTGGCACCAAACACCATCAGCAGGTTGTGACTTGGCGAGGTCTGGAAGGGTTTAACGCTGCGAGGTATAAAAGGTAGACGGGGGGAACGTTAAACGCAGGGTGGCCGGCGTCCATAAAGAACATCCTGGACCGCTGACAGCACGTTCCGGGAGATCTCGCCCAGCGATGAAACGCAATTCTCATGTTAAAGAAAACATTTTAAAAATCATGCAGAGTATAGAAGAGGCGGGTGAGGGTCAAAGAGCTCCGAGGAGCAGAACCCACCGCTTCCACAGATCCGCATGGTGACACTGACACCAGAGATCTGAAAAATCTGAAAAATAACAATGGTTGTTTTGCGAGAGAGAGTCCACAGTCTGTGTTTTCCTCTTCATGATGCATGG
Source organism: Betta splendens (assembly GCF_900634795.4). NCBI lineage: Eukaryota > Metazoa > Chordata > Actinopteri > Anabantiformes > Osphronemidae > Betta > Betta splendens. The sequence goes on along the minus strand of NC_040882.2, from coordinate 18,537,170 downwards.
TACAGTTTTAATGGGAGACAGATATCAACTGCAGGCAGGTTGGTCAGGCCTGTGCACTCAGAGGATATGAAGCCACACGGTTGAAGTGTAGCATGAGCAAAATGAAGCGTCAACCTGTCAAAACACTGGGGTGTTGCAGCCGTAGGCTTTTATGCATTTCCCCGAATCCCTTATCAAATAAATTATGTAATACTGTACAGAACAATCTGTCATTTAAAACTAAACAACCATGTGCTAGGTGCTAAGTTTTGTTTGACCAAAACATTCATTAGAAAAACAATTAACTGGTTAATTGATGTGGAACTGAGTAACTGAGTAGATGAGCCTTAAAAACATGAGAGCATGTTAGAGGTTCATCCATATCTTCAGACACATCAACATCAAAACAAATTAATCCATCAATGTGCTGAATGTCAACTAGCTGCGTTATTTCAGCCCAGGGGGGTCCAAACCTTTTTCACCAGGGGCCACATGCGGCCAAATACACAAACAGCCGGGTCCGTACTGCCTCAGCTGAAAACTAAATATAAACTAAATAAATCAGCTTATGACAACTATTTTTTGTTCATTCTCAATGAAAATAAGTTTGAATCGACTAATATTGCTTTATAAACGCAATCAACATAAAATAATTACATTTATTACAGTAAGCGATAGAGTTTAATAACACATATACATGTAGTATATTTTGAACTCAGGAACACGGAACACTTTAGGTACCATCACTTTCAGCTGCAGTCATGAAACAATGTGCTTTAGACTTCAATCCCAGGTTTGATCTGAACTTTGCCTGAACTAAACCCTGGAACTGAACGCTGGTCTGGCCTGCAGCTTTTAGCCATTTATTTTAAATCAGCCTTTCCTCAGAAGTGTCACCAACACACCCTCTGCCTTATTCAGCACCAGCACCGGGCTTGTTACGTGTTTTAAAGCACCGAGGAGAACGTGAGCGCGATAAAGAGTCCAGTGACCAACCGGCACCGCGCTCATATGAGACAATGAACAATGAGCTGCTCTCAAAAACACCCTGCGCGCACTTAGATTTATAGAGCAATCATCACAGTACGAAACTGACTTTACTATCTATTGTTGTTCACAACAACACAGAGATATTGTGTAACCGTGACCACCAGAAAGCATTGAAAACACACACCGTAAATCAGTGAGTGCACACACACACACACACACACACACACACACACACACACACACACACACACACACACACACACACACACACACACACACACACACACACACGCGAGCGCACGATTTCACAACGCACACAGAAATACTTTAAAGTGTAGACAGGAAACAAACAAACATGAGAAAACCCAATCCAGCGCCGCAGTTTGTCAGAAAGAAAAGCCTCCAGAACATCGCCAGCAGATCACCACAGCTATTAAAACACCACACACTTCATTTCACTTCATCACTGTTTTTACTGTCAGCCTCAAAGGTCGTTAAGGGGAAACTTTAATGAGGGAGCAAAGTAAAAGCACCCCTGTTCCACCTTAACGAGACTTAATAAAAGTCCCTCCTTAAACGGCCTGAAATCTTATTAGCACTAATGCTAATTTGTAATTATAACATCTCACTGTTTTTTGAAAAAACAGTGACCTGCGTGAGCGAATGTGTTTACATGATGTACACACACACAGAGACACACACACACACACACACACCAAAAAAGGCACAACAACAGAATTAAAGCAGCGGCATAGTGGGAACAAAGAGGGGCATTGTTTTGATAGGACGATTGGGACGGAACCAGAGTTACGGGTCCCACGCGGCACCGGCACACAGTAAAGATGGTGCTCGGGCCGCCATCGTCAGTGAAACATGAAAAACAGGGCGCTTTGGGTTCTTTATGTGTCCTTGACCCGGCGGGCTTCCTGTCCTACACAGGAAGTGGACAAGTGCCTTTGAGATGTGAGAAGTCTCTCTGCTGCTGCAGACACACGGTCACGTGCGTCCTTCACACGCAGCCTTGGAGGTGTGTGACTTCAAACTCACCGTTCGTCGCGGCTGAGGCTGCTTCCTCTAAGGCTGCCTTCAGGGAAGGTTTGCATTTCCTAGCGCTCCACTTCCTCCTCCCGCTTTGTCAGACTCACTTGGAACCTGGCGAAGGTCACGGCGTCTGTGCTACAACAGGATGAGGACTATTTAGACATAAGCGCTTTGGGACATTACAGAAATCTCAGAAAGACAGATGGTCCATTTATTTCAGTTCAACCAAAACGTTTGTGGATGGAAGTTGCCTACATGTATAATACCAACACGGCCAACGCTTTAAAAAACATCATTTTAAATGTATTTTTATACAAGTACTGTTTACAACTGTATAAGCTCTTCCCAACAAACCAGTGCTGTGCTTCAGAGTTTAACTGGCCAACACTGGCTGAAACAAGCAGGGGAGAAAGCTCTGAGAGGTTCAAGGACGTGATTGTTGCTTCCAGATAATCTGGCTGCAGGTCATAAACCAGAGTATGGGGAGTCCACACAGAAAGGTCACTGGGGTGACTTTGGGACCAAAAGCATGAGTCTCAGACCAGCAGGCTGCAAGTTAAGCAACAAATCAACAAACACTCTCTGAAAGTGATATTAATGTTTTAATGCAAACACAAATGAGTGAAATTATTTGTGGGAATAAAAAGACGCTTACCAAGACTTTTTTGGGGGAACCATGTGAACACATGTAGACCAAACAGTCCTACAGGATGTGAGAACAACTTCCTGGTTTGATGACATGTGACTGGATATGTGTCACATGATGAGGAGCCTCTAAAGATTACGTCCACCACATGACTCTAGCTTAAAATGCACACATATATGTTATAGGTGCAGCAACAATAAAATACAATAAAACTAACAACAATAACCCCATACACTATCATAAATGTTTCATGATCACAACAATCATGAACTTAGAATCCTGCTGCAGCATCATTTTGATTCAAATGTGAAGCTGCTGCAAGTTGAAATTTTACTTACCTTTGTTTTCAGGCACTCTTTTAGGAATGAAAACAGTCCTAATATTGTATTTTGAGATCGAATTCATTTTAATGAATGCCCTTGTGTTTGTAAATTCACCTTCAGAGCTCTTAAAGCCCATGGTTATGTGTTTACTTAACATTTTTTAATGATATCACAGCGGTAGATGATAACTGGGTTAGGATTTGGACAAATGGGTCTCATCACAATAATAATCCCACCAGATGTTCATATGGGGGAAGTTTGGGATGAAGCGGAGGATGAGGTAAAGAGCACATCAACCCCTCCGGCCTTGACCACACCGCACCACGCAGCTACACAGTGACTAAACTCCCCAACAATTTGGTGATTAGCATCTTGTTAAATTATATTGCTTTTTCCACTGAGTTGTTCAACTGCATTCCTCGCTGCTAGTTAACACAAATACTAATGAGAGGAGCATGGTGTGTAAAATGAGGTTGCAGCCACGTGTTGGTGGCGTTGGTGGACAACGCAGACGCACAATCACACGTGAGCGAGCGCTCACAACATCATCATCCTCATCACTATCATCATCATCATCATCCTGCTAACAACATAGCGCGATGAACCCTTCACTTCTCACATTTGTGTTCACTTGGAAAGACCTCAGCTCAAACCTCTGGAGTAAATGAACTCCTGCACGTATGTTTCACTTCTACTGCACGTTTGTGGTTCAACAAACAACAAACAACGATCCACCGATCTTAACGCTCTAGAGTTTTTATGTCATTTATTTCACAAACCAGCTCAGATCGTATTTAACATACTGTACACAGGGGTCTTTTATTTTTCTTCTTCATCAGGACTACGATCAGAGCTTTGCACTCTGGACGGCCTCGGTGGTGTCAGTACAGGCCGTTAACACACATCTGTACACATGCATTCGCCCATTCTCGTGTTTGCAAGTTGATATCACATGTCTGGATATGTGTCTGTAAATGTTTGTGAGCTGATATCACCCGGCTGAACTTTGGCAGCACGAAGAGTATACTCACAGGTACAGATGAGGCTACTGCAGTTTTACTAGGTGCTTTACTTTGATTTTAAGGGCCTCCTCGTCGCTACATGTGTGTTGGAGGTGATAATGAAACGAGTAGAATCCCGTTTGCCAGCATCCCCTCTGGGGATTTTCCATCACATCTGGGCAACGCGCTGCACTTTGACCCCTCCAAGTTCAAAGCTGCCCTCAAATACACACACAATTATGGAATGCACTTATGCATGTTGGCTATAAACAGAATATTGAAACCATGTTTATTTCATTGGTGAATCTGAATAACATAGCAGCGAGATGACACAACAGGATGCGAGGAAGAAAGGAGGAAGACGGGAGGACAGAACAGCTGTCATGCCACTGAATTCTAACCGTTGGATGAGAACTCCTAATTATATTTATACATACATAAATTACAAGGACAAGTAGGGAGGTCAGAGAAGTTAGATAAAAAAAGAGGGAAGGAGGTGTATCTGAAGAGAGGGAGTAAGACAGCGAAGGTCAGAGAAAAGGAAAATTGGGAGGCCGACGACAGACCACCGCCACCGCCTGCCCACACAGCGGTTAGACGTTCCCCTGCAGCTCACATGGAGCAAAACAACAGCCCTGATACAGTGAGTGATGTGGTAGAAGAAAAGATAAATGAGTGGAAGGAAAGGATGGAGGAAACGAGGCGGAGAAGACAAAGTAGCAATAATTTAGGGTTGTAGAAGCTTAAGAGGGAAAATGGTCAAAGCAAGTTTTTTTTTTTTTTCGAACTTCTGCCAACTCTGTGGATTTGCACCAAGGTCAGTGAATGCATCCTCTAGTACGCGCATGCTCGGCCCTCTGGTATCATTTAAATGTCTCCATGTTGATGCCACCTTCGTATACTCGGGTTACTGATGCACAAGCTACTGTCGTTTAGCTTTGTCTGTCACTTCAAGCTGCAGGGCTGAGTCAGTTTTAAGACCTACAGTTCCCATAATGCTTTAGGATTATAAGTAACAAGACTTATAAACAAACAAAAGCCTGTTTTACTACAGTAATACCCAATTCAGTGAAACACAGCACACACATATCGGAAATGTTGTTTTATTGATAGCATTGACATAATGCAGTGAACATGTCGTAGCCTTATGTGGATATTAAGCCAAATGCATGTCATGTTACGGGTTCATTCGGTGTATCTCCTGGAAAACATACGGTCAGTCGTGACCATTTACAGGAACAACAGTGACCAAAGTGCTGATACTGTATGTTAGTGTTCAGTGCACTGTGTAGCACAGACAGCAGCAGGAAGATGCTTGTGTGTGAAAGTGAAGCAGAGTGCATTCAGAGCGTCATTCAGCAGCAGGCAACCTGGGAAAACATCAGCAAACATGCTTTTTATACATCATCCTTTAAAGCGGTCACTGGCTTCACATTTAGTCTACACGTACTGTATGAGTGGTACAGATCAGTGTACAAAATGTTTGTACAACACTTTATGCCAAAGTCTTCCTGCTTTATTCAGTCCTGAGTAAAAGGCAACTGAAACCTGTGTTCCTGGTACATACAGTGTGTAACAGCAGCAGGCTAAAAGCTAAAGGCACGTTGCATTCACTGAAGAACAGCACTGAGAGCAGACACGCTGGCAGCAGATTGTCTAAATGAAGGTTTGACGTCACGTCATCGGCGTCTTTAAAGCTTTGTGTGTGTTTAAGGTTTAAGGGTTATTACATAAATCGAAGCAAAAATCACTTCACAATTTCAGCAACGAGAATTTAAGTCTTGTTCGTAATTGACACGTTTTCAAATTAAAATTTCAAGTCAGTCGCTCCTCGTGTCAGTTAACACTTGATGTTCTGATGGAGGAGTCCTGAGCATTCTCCTCTCTCTCTCTGTAAAGAAATAACCTGTCAAAACACCAAAAAACAACAACAATAACAGTTCTGGTACTAGAACAAACTAATGAGGCCAAACTGCTTCCCTAAAAACCACAACAACAAAAATTCTTGACATAAATTTGCACTATGATGATATACATATCAGAAACCTACAACAAGTGCTACAAAATGAATCATAGAGCATTTACACACTTAAGGAAGCAGCAGCTCGAGGATTCAGCTTTTCTGCTTACAATGCAAACCTTTAAGCGTACGCAGGGACCACGATTGAGACCTGAAAGCAAAAAAGTGCCCTGCGTAGTGATGGTCTGGCAAAAACAACTTGAATTCTGGCCTCAAATCCTGCATCAGTTCTCACATTCAGTTCTTAATGCGTTGATTTTTAAACTCCAGAGAAGCTGCATTTATCAGGGTTTGGGGGCTTAAATCCCACTCACTGCAACGTTAATCTCACTTCGCCCTGGCAGGACAACAGGCTGCCAAAGCCCTATCAAATAAACGAGCTCCTTGTGAATCCATGTGACTTTTATTTACAGGACCTGCTTGGCTCGTAATTCAAGCTAAGCGATCTAAGTAGGTCTAAGTCAATTTTTCCACTCAGTCAGGAACTCGGCTGAAATGAAAGGGAAGACGACGGTTAAAACACCTGAGCACCCGAAGGTATGTATGAGTATGTGAAAGTTCTACACTTACAGTCACAAAAGATATGGATACAACAAAATATATCATACAAATACTGTAACAGTCTTAATGGTAACATTTTCTACTGTATCTTGTAACTATCTTGTTTGCTGGCAAGATTGATTTTGGAGAGATGAAAGGCAACAAGGATGTGAGCTGAGATAAAGCGGTGAAGGCACAAATCAGGCCTGTTTGTACAAAAGAGTCTGTGATGATCATCACTGATAAAACCATTGGCGCTGCGTAATATTTAATTGACTAGATAGATAAATCTGACTCCTTTCACTTTCACTCAAAAACTTTTTCTGTTCTTTAACTTTGTTTGTTTCTCATTTTTCATTTCTCATGACTGTGCTGCCTTGGCTGGTCCAAAGGGTCCCACCATCTTCATGGCAGCGTAGTTCTGCAGGATTGAAAACAAATGAAGAACAAGGTCAGATTCTTTTTCAAGAACAGTCTGGTTTCCTTTCTGATTTAGTTGCTCTTAGGCCTCTTCACCTAATATCAGTTATTTATTGTTTTGCTTCTTATTTAACCGCAACTACAATTCTCACACACAAAAAGACTTGCCGGGAATGAGTAGAGGAAGATGCCCAAGAAGAGGAGGATGAAGAAGAGTATGATGAAGAGGATGATGAACCACTTGAAGCGTCTCCACAGGATGAACTTGAGGGTCTTATAGGGGGAGGAGAACCACAGGAAGGAGGTCTCTGGACGTCTGGGAGGAGAGTAGAGGGAGGTTTTAGTGTGTGTGTGTGTGTGTGTGTGTGTGTGTGTGTGTGTGTGTGTGTGTGTGTGTGTGTGTGTGTGTGTGTGTCTTAGTCTTACTGAGGCTCCTCCAGATGAGGGTTCATGTTGGGCTCATCTCTACCGAGCCCAGCCGGACGCTCCTCGCTCTCCTGCTCCGTCACAATCTCCAGAGACATCTCCACCTTCCCCTGAAACAATATAAACAGTATAAATTTATTAAGTAGCTCATGAACTTCGACTGATAAAGGAAGTGTCTATGCGTTGGTGTTGGTGTTCTCACTGCGATGATCTTCTTTCCATCCTCCTCGCAGGTGCAGGGCCACCATCCTTTGACAGTCTTCTGCTCAAACAGCGACACCAGTTTGCCTGGGGACTGGTCCAGCAGCTGCAGGTCACACTTCTCTGGAGATTTGGACGGACGCAGCATGTGGTTCAGGTCCATCACCAGGTGACCTGCACAAACACAAACGCACAAACATGATGATCTGGGACAAACAGTGCCAGTGTTGCTTTACTAACATCTGAGTGTGTTGCAGGTGACTGATGGCCAGTGAGGGGTAGTTAGTACGGTTTTGACATTCGATATGACTGGATTGTGGGTTGAGCAACGGCTAAAGCCAGACTAGACGTCCACTGGGAGCCTGTTTCCAGAGTTAGCTGCAGTTGGACTCTTTGGCTGTAGGAAAATACTGTAGCCGGTGTTTGATGCGCGCGCCGGGCAGGACGGCGAACAGTCAGAGGTCCGTCCTGACAAGCTGCAGACAGGCAGGCACGGAAAAAATGCTTTGAGGTGGCCACACACCCGCAGGCGGGTGAACGCGAGCGGGAGAGAGCGCCGCAGCCGAGTGAGACGGCGATAGACGGAATCTGGATTTCTCATCTTCCTCCTCCCGCGCCGCAGATGGGCGCTCGGTCCACAGGCCGCCGTCCTCCCCGTTCTGGCAGAGGACGGGGGAGCTGGAGCAGGGGGAGTGAAAGGGGAGAGGCGCAATGGTGAGTTATTTCAAGCGACGGGGCTGGGGCTGCGTCAGGGGTGAAGGAAAGGCAGAATTTTGACAGCTTGAGTCTCGAAGAGGGGGGGGGGGCAGCCCTTCCTCTCTGTGAAATGTGCCGACACAGTGGAAATGGAACAGCGTTAATTCTAAAGATAAATGTTATCACAGTAGCTTGTCTGTGAGTGTACGGCACATATGGTTCCCTGGGTGGATTTAACACCTAAAGCTTTGCCAGAGATCAGTGGAAAACTGTCTGGGTGTCAGAGGCAGAGTGAGTGATGCGCACCTCTCCAAGCAGCTGAATAGATGGGAACCTGGGGAACGCGATTCATTCACCGTAAACACTTTGACGACGCTCCACCGAGTGAAATCGCTGCTGAATTGCCACCTCGCGGCCGTTTGTGTCCACGGACGGACAAGCAGTTTATCAGCTCGTTCATAAAACAAACGGACAAAATATTCATTTCAGAGAGGTGTTGTTGTTAAATGTAAAAAAATACAGGACAATCGTTTGTCCGTGCGAGCCGTAGTCAGTCCTGTGATCCAGCTTGTAAAAATCACAGAATATAAACAATCTCAGCAGGATCCACAGCTGCGGATTGTGTTAATGTAATATTACAGTAGTAACGGACACACACACACACACACACACACACACACACACACACACACACACACACACACACACACACAGCGTTTACCCAGGTAGTCGTCAAAGGAGAACTTGTCGTTGTCCCAGATCTGGATGTGGAGCTTAGGAGCCAATTTAGTCTCCGTCTTATCTACACTCCAGAAATGTTCCTGCAGACAAACACAAACAGCGCAAAGGCCAGATGAAGAAATACAGTTTGAGCTTCAACAGTCCTGCAGGATGAAAACACCCAAGTACTGCAGTTGCAGTAACTGCAGTAGTTACAGCTACTTAGGTTTTGTGGAACTGAGCCACATAATGAGGCTCCTCTCGCTCCATCGGCACATCTCTCGCTAAATAGCCACTTCCACGCTTCCTGTCTCATCACAGTGTCCAGGTGCGTGTGTGTGTTACACTTATTGTCTCCTCTGAGAGATACACACTAAACTACCAGACAGTGTGAGAGCATGTGTCGCCTCCGTGCTAATGGGCTTCACGCTGCAGCTACTGCTCACTGAGTTCCTCCTCCTTCCTCTTTCCATTCCCTCAGTCGCTCCTTTTGTCCATGCGTGTGTGTGTGTGTGTGTGTGTGCGCACGTGCGCGCGTGTGTTTGGCTGTTGTTATGTTGATAAAAATACAGCTTCTCTCTCCTGAAATAAACCGCATCCCATTTGATTTGCAACAGTTGTCGCTACAGTGATGTTCCTAAAAAACCAGTGGAGCAGCTTTTCCACGAACTAGAAGAGCATTAGGCAAAATAACAAAGTCATTATTCAGTCTTTTCACAGTTGCTTCTATTGCTGTCTAGAAAAACTTCAGCAATATGATTAGTGAACTGCCCTGTAATGACTCATCCACAGGGTCACGATAAGTGGGAATAACAGTCTCTGTTCAGATGGTCGTCACTGGCGACAGACTGAGTCCAACATGTACTTGATTGCTTCTAACCTGATCCTTGTGAGTGGATACCCCCCATTTCGACACGTGGAGCCCGTTCGTGTGACGCAAAGTGACACTAAATAGCCGGTGCAGGCCTCTGGTTCTCGGGGCCTCAGAGGTTTGCGCTGTTAGAAAAACATTCTTAGATTTGAATTTGAGATGTTTTTATGGTGGTTGATAATTAGGCCAAAGTCTAGACAGTAATGAAGTAATTTGTGCTCAGGCAGCTTTGTAGCATTTTATTGAAGCTGTCACATGAATAGAGTGAAACCTAATGTTGTTGTTCTTGCGTCACCTTTACACAAAACGCTACTGTGCTGCTGCTGCTGCTGCTGCTGGAAAGTCCGACTCCTCAAATCAGCCGAGTGTTCACTCATATGACGATCAAACATTATTAACATTAACATTATTTTTCTATCAGCATCTTTATATGTTGTCTTATATGATTTTTTTATGATAAAGCAGGATTCGGTGCTCACAACATCTCCCACTAAATGAAGCTATCACTCCACAGCTGCCTGTCCGGGGGTGGGCTGCCGCATCTGTGTGCGTAGCTGCTCTGTGTAATATCTAACGGCATCAATCAATTTCCTTTTTGTTGCCAGGGTGCTAAGTACAGATTGTTGTTCAGTCTTCGGCCTCTTTATTTGCTCCATTTACCTTCTTAGACTTGAAACTACTGTAAATAAGTTGTTTTGGAATAATTGACACTAATATGATGCCCAGTGTTTAAAAGCTCTCAAGTGCAGGTCCTCTGGCAGAATAGAGGCCCGATCTCCAACAAACATCTAGGGAAAGATCTAAACATGATGGCAGACAGCTAGTAAAACTATATGACTGCACTGATTGGCCGTATTTGAAAAAATCTTTAGAAGCAAAGTCGTTTTTCATCGCTGATATTTCAATTTCTTGTTTTCATTGTAAAACAACTCTGGATGGCTTATTTAATAAGATTTACAGGTCACACAGTGACTACACCAGACGTATGTGATGAATATGAATGAAAAAATATGTCTGATGTAATAGGACCGAGCTGAAATAACAGAGCTGGAATATGCAACAAGTGAGACTTTTGCTGCCACATATTTACCATCTGCCCATCATATATCTGCACAGTGTTGATAGCGTTGATTAGTCCGTGTGACTCAGCGATTATTTCCCCAACTGCTGAGGTTTCTGGCTCTGGGTCGGCTTTGGAGTGGAAGCTCTCCGCCCAGCAGTCCTCTTAAAGTTTAAGACTCCCTCCTGTCTTATCGGCTGCCCGCTGATTGAGAGCATCGCTGGGAGGGAGCGTGTGCCGTTGTAAAGCATGTCGGCTGCGAGCGGCTAAAGAGGCTCATTCTCAGGCCAAGAGAAGCAAATGACGGCCATGTTGTTGTTCCAGTTTCCACTGAGATGTTGTTTTAGCTCTTCGCTAACTTGTTTAACTTTCTGTTGAGACTCCGAGATCCAACAACATCTGACCAAGTGTATTCATCAAGTGAGCGTGTCGCTTTTGTGAACTCTGGCCTTCTAAAAAGTCTGAAGAACTGGTCTCCAAATCCTTATACACAAAGCACCAAAGGCTTAATAGACCCGTGTTTCCAAGTTACCTTCCTGTCGACAACACAGACTTGTTCTGCTGGTAAATAGTGGAAGGGGAACAAAAATCTGTAGTTGAAGTTTCCCTCTCCGCCCAGAGAGCGGTAGTGGACGTCGGTCTTCTGCTTGTTGTGTTCATGACCCTCAAGCCAGCTGATGAACAGAGCATTCTAGTCAGGACAATGACTACAGGGATCAATAAAACAAAGCACAAATGAGGAATGACAACAGATACTTTACCCTTTAATGTAGATGTCGCTCATCTTCTCCCCGCTGATGGTGACATCATCCAGGATGACATCACTGGTGTTCCAGATGATGCAACGCAGGAAAAATCTGAGAGAGCAGATGAGACTAGCTCTACTAATGATGGATTGATTCATTATTGATTGCTGGCTGTCTACTCACAGTGTGAACTGAGTGACTGATTACCACTGACTAACCATGTATTTACATGTAAAGAAATGACTCATTGGACACAGGACACTAGAAATCTGTGTGCATTTAGATTCCTACTTCTTAGCTTTGCGTGGCGTGACATTGAATGGAGGTCCAGGTGACCCCAAGGACTTGGGGAACAGGTCCACCCACATCATCAGACGTCCCTGACAGACGGTAAGAGTCAAATCTTAGAAACAGGTGGAAGTAAAATATGAGCACAATAAGTTCTATAATGTCACCTGCTCTATGTCTGGTTGCAGTGGGCTGTACAGTGGTCTGGTCTCCACGTGTTCAGGTACCAAGCCCAGCTTCCCCAAGATGTGCAATGACAGCTGTTCTTTAATTGGGCCGAGGTGAAGCTGGGACTTGTTGTTCTCTGTAAACACACAAAAACTTACACTTCAGTGACTGTAGGAAGAGAACATGGAAACACAAAGTACTGGGCAGACTGGGAGGAGAGTGGTTCACTAAGGACTTATTCATCATTCATACACAAAAACACACTCGCCTAGATACTAAAATGCTCTAACTTGGTCACTGGTCTCTGCATCACCACCAAATGAGGAAAATCTCTTCTACTTCCAAGCAAAATGAGGAGATCAAGCTCACGTCAAAAGTTTATGACTGTAAACTTAGAGTCACCTCAACTGTGAATGAAAGGAGGGAAAGACTGAGGAGGAGAGAACAAAGTAAGGAAAAGAGAATGAGAAATAAGGAAATATGACAGGGAACAAGGAGAGGAGGCCAGAGTAGGAGATGAGGAAAGAAGAACAGGAAAGAGGGATGAGGAGCAAGAAGAGAAACATGAGACGCGTTTACAAAGAAAATGAAATGAAGTGTGCAGAAGAGGAAGTCAGAAAAAGAAACTGAGTGTAAGAAACAGAAGAGGAGAGAAATATTGATTGTGAAAAATGAAGAAATAGAATCAATGTGAGAAAAGTTGGATTGAAGAGACACGCAAACAAGAAGAAAACTATGAAATAAAGAAAAACTAATCGAAATAAAAAAACAATCTGGAGCGACGAGAAGATCAAGAGCGAGGTCTTTTGGGTAATTAGTGACTGCCTTTGACAGACAGCAGGGTGACGCATGGTAACCGCGGCAACTGTGGAAAGAGAACGCAGCGGCGCTACTTGCTAACCAAGAGACAACCGCGATGTTGTCATTGGCTTGTCCATGCACACACACATGTACACACACCAGAGTTGTACCATAAATCACCAAAACGACAACCATGACCTTGCATTGCACCAATCATGGAACATGTGTGAGGGTGTGTGTGTGTTTGTGCGTGTGTGTGTGTGTGTGTGTGTGTGTGTGTGTGTGTGTGTGTGTGTGTGTGTGTGTGTGTGTGTGTGTGTGTGTGTGTGTGTTTGTGCGTGTGTGTGTGTGTTTGTGTGTAGGTGTGTGTGTGTGTAGGTGTGTGTGTTTGTGTACGTGCGTGCGTGCCTGTGTGAGAAAATGAATCTTTTCTTTTTATCTCTATGCTTCACTCCTCAGGTGGTCCCGTGGTTTGACTCCCCCCTCCATCATCCTTTCCTCCCCCTTGCCCTCCCTACCTCCACAGTTCTGAAGCAGAGGAAGATGTGGAGGAAAAGTAAAAATAGACAAATGCATGAAACTCAGTGAAGTCGAGTAGAAAAGCAGGCAAAGCAAAGAATGAAAGAGTGGGAGGACTAACAGACAGAGGAGTTCAGGAAGGAAAAGGGAGATGTAATATCTAAAACTTCACCTGAAGCAGAACAGACTGTCCTTCCTGCGTATAACCCTGTTTTACAGGTCCACTAAGCTTTGAGTCATTCTCTTTGTGCATTAAAGTTTAACATAATATTTTATTTAATAAATGACACTTCCAGATCAGACCATCAATGTGTCTCCCTGCCACTGAGGATGGAGGATTTAGCGTAATGCAACAGGTATGTGTGATAGAGAAAAGGTGAAAAACACAGGACAAGCGAGTGCGTGTGTAAGAGACAATGGAGGAGGATGGAACATGGATGGAATAAAGAGAAAAGGAAGGAGAGAGTGAAAACCAAATACACAAAGGAAAGGAGAGGACAGATTTGGGTGGAGCGGGAGTGAAGTGCAGAGTGATTCATTTGCTGTGAATTTACCGAACATGAAAGAACAACTGCGCCCTTCGACTGAGGACGAAATAAATCTGTGCTGTGTGTGTTCTCATTACACTGACTGTTTTTTAATGATCTGACGGAGTCTGAGTCAATCAGCGCTGCAGGGCGTGTGTGTGTTTGTCTTCAGTGGCGCCGAGAATGCCCTGATCGAACTACTTCCCATCCTTCCACTTCCTCTGAGCCCCTCTCTCTAGTCAGACACACAAACCCACCTCCAGGTCAGAACGGGACCGCGTACTCACCGAGGTCTGCTGCGGTGTACTGGCGTCCTCTAAAGTGCACTGCGTTGCTTTCAAAGACGGGCTTTGGCAGGTTGCGTCGCTCACACACCCGGAACAGCAGCTGCCTGGGGGTCAGCTGGTCTCGCCACTGGTTCACTCCAGATCTAATGGGTGAGAGACAGACGAGATTTAGAAACGATCCAACTCCTTTGAACAGTAAAGTCTCCCCACTTACATGCAGTAGGACTGTGGCAGGCCACACATGGCTCCATATTTGGACAGGAAGCGATTCTCCAGGTCAATGACTGTCTCGCCGATCTTTTCGTCTTTGGTCAGCATGTCGTGGTCGAACAATATCACCCGAAGGTCCTTCTCTATAGGCAGGGAACAGGTGAGCTCGAACATCCTGAGAGAAAAGAAAATCAGGACATGTAGCGATACTCTATGCTATTATATATATCCATTTATAAATGATTTGTGATGTGGTGTAATTGTTTGCCTATAAAATACATTATGCATATACTGTGGTACTGTATATGCATCTGTTGCTGGAAGTGTAGTGAGGAGGGTCATGACCTTTGCACCCTGGTAACGTTATTCTAAATCAAATACTAAAGCTGTGCTGCTGTGCCCTGACTGATCAGCCAGTCACTGTCTGAGCTCTGCTGAGCAGAAGACGCTGTCCTCTGTCCTGATGCTGCCATCAGTGTGAGAGCAGCGCCTCCTACTGGTACTACAACAAAAAAAAAGCTCCAGCGGGAGAGAACACTGCAAGCTGATCCACGATGTGGTCACAGTCATTCGATGAAGCCTAATAAAGCACTGGGACTGAAACGCTAGTTGTAGAGACAGAGGTGGTATTTGACCCTGTGACCCTGTATAAAACCCATATTAGTATGGATTTTGAATAATCATGCTTCCTGGAACCTGCCACAGTCAGACAGTCTGTAGGTTTTACACACTCCAGACTTCTGGAGCTGTAGACAGAGAGTAGGAGCTCAAAGGAACATTACTTACTTTCCAAACACAGGATCCAGTGTACAGGGGATGTAGTTCTCATGGTCACTGATAGACTTTTTGCCCAAAGTGATCTTCACATACGGGTCACACTGAAAACACAAACACATTCATTTCATTGTTCTGCTGTGAGCCGTGGTTTTCTTAGATGAGCTGAGGCTTTTTCAGTGTATGTCTCCTTTAACAACCCTCTCCTTTCATACCTTCCCATTGGCATCTTTGGGCTGAAGCCCGTGAGCCTGGATGACGTAGACTCGGACCAAACATTCCTCGATTCCATTGGGAGGAAGTTTTCTGAACTGTCTGGGGGGAGTTGAGGCAGATGGGTTGTCTGGCAGCGAGTAGATCTTGAACATGCCCTAGAACGTGCAGGGTTAAAAACACAGCTATTTACATTTTATGCCTTTTGTCAAACATACAAACCTCAATCAAGCCATAATGTAACATCAAAATAATAAAAGAGGGAAGACACACTGAAGCTTTACCTTGAACTCTCCCACTACAGAGGGATCCTCTCCTTCATCCTGAGTTTTTCCTCTGTACAGCTTAAATGTTTGACAAAAATCTGCAAGACCTTCAAATCCCTCAACCTTCTCCAATTCCTGGTTATATACCTGTGGTAGAGTGGAGGCAGATATTGATTTATTTAGGAACATACATGTGTTAACACTGAAACAAAGTGAGTGGAAGGAAGAGACATAAAATACCAAAGAGAGACCAACAACTGGAGCGGCACACAAGCAGCTGGGGTAAAAAGTAACTTAACAAAATATTTACCAAAATAATATACAGTAATCACAAGAATAAGAATGATAAAGTTACTGCACTGTAGTTTCAGTCTCTAATGACTCTGAGCAGACAAACACCCAAGGAGAGAGCTGAAAATGGATCAAAAAAGTAGCAAAGCCACTGTGCTGCCAAGGGTTAATATACTGTAGACCTAGATGCTGAGAAGTGAACAATGAGGTGGAGAATAAATACTGCAAAATAGGTGCAGTTAGTTGCTGAACACATAAATGGTCATATCATAGCCTACAAGGAGAACCTGCTTGTTGATAACGAGAGAAGTTACTGAACTGAACAAACCAGCAAATCCTGAGAGAGCAAAAATTCTCATGTGTTCAAGCGTCAAAACCACCAATCAGAACTCATGTCTGGCCCTTCAGTAGCTCGGCCTGAGCTCGACTTCAAATGGAGGAAAGGTAAGAGCAAAAAATCAAACAAGAGTTTCTGAACCCTCACACAGTAGACCTTCCTCGATTGAAGAGAGGCTTCCTCCGTCCCTTCAGACCAGCTGTGACTTCCTGTTGCGTACCCTACAGATCTCATGGGGCCTCACAGTGAATGTTGCATAGAGTATAGTATAGTGCAAACAAAAACGGTTAACAATTCTCCACATATTCATGATAATAAAAGAATTTTTTTATCTCCCCCTTAAGTTCATGCAACTGCATTAATCTCTTCAGTCTACGTGACACATTACACGTTGTTGTTGTTGTTGTTGTTGAAGTACACATGAAGTGACCAGTTCTTGCTTAATGGAGATTTTGTGGTTTCGGTAAAGGATGTGTAGATCCGCATTACCAACCTTGGAAGAAGTTCATTAAAATAAGATGATAGAGGGAGGAGAAAGGTTATGAAAGCAATAATAACGTTCCACCATCTGTAATTTTTTCGTAATTAAGAACCAGAGGCCAGTTAGGAAAGAGCGCCGCGGGAGACGGGTGAAGACAGGGGGAGGAGGAAGACGACAGAAGTGAAGAGTATATGGTCAAAGATATGGGTGGAGAGGGGTGTTGGAGGTCGAACAGCAGGACCGAGTCAGGCAGAGGAACATGAGAGGAAGCAAAAAAGACAGTAACACCAAACCAGAACCTAGGGTTGCTTTTCTCTGGACTACAAAATAAGTAGTGTAGTGTCTTTGAAGGCCTGTCGAATAAAACTAGGCAGAAGGAAGATGTTGGACGCTAAGGAATCTAGTTGATTCAGCTCTGATGTGAGATTATAAACTGACAATGAATTAGCTTGTAAGAAAAAATCATTGCTATCATTGAAAGCACTGAATAATCCATCTCCACTGTAACTAAACACCTCATAGTACGATATCCCAAAAGATGTGTTTCCATGTTTGTCTGAGAGCAGTTGAACAGTCACAAAGATCAGATCTGAGACACAGACATTGTTAGTGAAAACCTTTCTAAAATTTTCTGTGTTAAAAGGTCAAGCTGAGGTGTGAAACTTTGCAGAAGGTGACGAGAGAGAAGACGATAACGTGGGGTGAGAGGGAAGTGAGATGGTTGAAAGGGCTGAAAACAGATAAGAACAAAGAATCTCAAAAGAAAGAAAGGAACCGGGGCAGAGGATATAAAATAATGGCTAGGTGGGGAATAAATAGAGGGTGAAAGTGAGGCTAAGCAGCGATGGAACCACTGGCTCATTGGTCATTTCAGTTGTTTCCATCTAACTGTCAAAGACATTTTGTGCAAAGTTTTGAAATGTCTCAAAAGCTCAAAGGCAACTTAGATGAGTTTCCAGCGTGAAACCAGTTAATAAGCGTCCTGAGTGAAAAAATACACCCACTAGAGAAATAGAAGGAGTCTTTGAAGGGTCACTGACTATTGGCCAACTAGTTATTGTTTTCTGTTCTGCCAAAATAGCATAGCAGTTGTGCGGTCTACCAACGGGAGCATATGGTGGAACACAGGCAACAAGTTGAATGTGTCATGTACATTTTCATAAAAAAAAATCAATTAAAAATGGGAAAGCTTGTTTCACTATTGAATTTTGAGGATATTTGTAGAAAATTAGAGTTGCAGATGCAGAAAAAGTCAAAAACCTGTAATAAAGTTAAAAAACCCACCGCTGTCCTGATGTGAAACGGCTTTTAAGGGAGGGCTAAGAGACCAAACTGAAGTGGAACCACAAAAAAGCTGAATTCTGACATGATTAGTCACTTGTTTGGGTCGGACAAGAAAACCAACGTGTACTTTGAGTCCCAATGGAAGAAAAGGTTGATGTTTGGACCGAGAGAATGGGGATAAGGGTTGAGCAGAGCAGCAGAGCGTGGGCGATGGCGGAGGAAGCTCCTGGGACGCCCGGCTGTACTGTGACACACTGTGAAGGAACGTGACCAGAGGACCGGCAGCATCTGACGTGGTGGCTTGTCCCAGACTTGCCAGAACTGGAGCATGAGCTTTCTTTACATTTGTCCCAGGGTGGCATTCCTAAAGCTAATTAAACTCGGATGAGTCATCGCCGAAGTTCGGAAAACGGACAAAATGTCACGGTGCTGGGCTGAGACGACGAAGGGAAAGAGGCATGGAAACACAGAGGCGAACAGAGGTGGCAGAAAGGTGACATGAAACAGACTGGGTTGAGAAAGTAAGCGTGTCTTTATATCTAGAACATGTTAAGAAGCTGGTGTCTTATCCACACACTTACCATCAGAGAGTCAAGGCCTCTTTCCAGGTACGTCCCACACTTGTTTTTCTCTCCGGTGGAGGCGTAGAACTTACTCCACCAGTCCATGAACTCTTCTCTCTATCAGAGAAACATAGATACATGTTAACTTCCTTTCAAACCAAAACTCAGTCATTATCATGCGAACTTCATTAACGACCCCTGACCCTGGACACACATTATTCCCGCAGCGAGTGGTCTCTGCCTTTGCGGACCCGCACGGTGCCAGGCTCAGACATTTCCACGCTTTCCATGAGTTTTCCAATGATCGCATTGCAACTTGGACCTAGCCAACTCACGTCAACATGTGAAAAAAATGCCTCTGGTGGCTCTGTGGCATTAAGGTCACGGTATATGGGCGTTCTGAGGCAATGGAAAGAGACAGAGTGGAATAGAGTGGACCAAACCAACGTAGGCTACAGAAGAAACATATTACAGTAAAGAAATCAACCAAAATTCTGAAAATGTATGTTTATTTATGAATGAAAATGATCCATTTACTGGTTTGCTGAGAGCTTTTTTCCGCGACTTCTCTGTTACACACAGAAATATTTGTAATGGATGGTTAAACCTGAACTGAATTAGCATTCAAATGTTACTTTTGTTGCCTGTGCATGTTGTCAGATTGTTGCACGTCTGTTGTCTCTGGCACCGTGTTTGTGGTCATCATCACTGACTGAAAGCAGAACTTCTCTACTGGAATGGCAGTAAGAAAGGACTGGACTGAGACGAGGAGCCGTGTGCAAAGAGTCAGGCATGAGAACTCTAGTACGTGCTTTATAATCATGGGCCCAAGTAAAATTATTAGCACTAGAAACGGTACATGATGTAGTAACTGTAGACTGACACCCATCACTGCATTATGTGACTTCACAGTGAACTGAACGTGGTTGGTTATGATCAAACATGTCTGACCACTGAACTTACCCACTGTGTCATCTAGTGCCGCATTGACAGAAAGAGAAGCAGGATATAAATTCCATAAAATACTGTTCACTAAACAAATGCAGATACACAACTGCTGTCAAAGTGTATGCACAGTCAAGAAAACAGAATTAATCTGTTTTCTTAAAGGCAACAGTCTCTAACCTTTTTTTGCAGCAGTTTAATGTCATGCAATGTTTTTACATTTCAGTCTTTTTTTTGTGTATTTCCACCAGACCTTAAAGTCATACAATCTGCGTAAAAACTGGCATGTTTTAAATATACAGTAGAAGAGAGTTAGAGAGATGCATATCAGGCAGAGAGGGTCGTAATAAGTCCATGTCTCGAGTAGGAATCTTGGTGTTGTTTATTAATTTCTAGCTTTCTTTTCTTTGTAGTCAGAGGCTCTTCTGTCTCCTCTGGCTCTTTTACACTGTGCAAAGACACTTTGCAAAAAAGTTTGTTTGCTAGCTTGAGGGGTTCTATTAAGCTGCTAGGTATTACGTGGTACCGGCCGGAGCAGCTCGTTTAATACTGTTTAAAGGCAATAGGATATACTGTAGGTAAGATATTTGACCAAGGTGTGTGTCAAGAGAAAGTTGTGGACAGATTTAGCTCAGAGATTCCAGTAATTATCCAAAAGAAAACATTGTTCAGAATCACAACAAAAAAATGAAAATAATGTAATTTACGTATTATTTTGCGACCGGTACCAAGTGACCCACAGTCGGTGAACCACTGCCTTAGAGGGACACTTCACCAATGAGGATTGACCAAAAACTTGTTGCAAAGTATTTAAGAATGAAGGAGCCAACTGATTTCTCCATACAGAGAAATTCTTATTTACTGTATTCCTCTGCATCAATTGAGGCTGCGGAAGATTACAGTACGTAAAACACGTCTCCCGCAGCTGCCCTGGGAGTTTACTGTGGGCCCACAGATTGAACCTAGTGCTTCCTAGTTTACCTGCCCCAGCAACGGTCAGAGGGGCGGAGCCAGGCTGAGATGGGGCGGAGCCAGCCTGCTGAAGCTCGACTGGTGTTTCTTCCATTATTTGTCCTTGCATATATGTACAACACTAATATTCAATGGCTGAAGGTCCTGCTATAGATCATTTGGAAGACAGCTGGTGGCTGACAGGGAACATGTGTGTGTTACGGATCATCCGTTTTGGGCTACATGTGAACAGGAGAGAGCTGGAAGCCTACTTCAGCATAGAAGAAGAAGAAGCGGGAAACAACAGCCGGGACAGAACAGTTGAATGAGCGCTGAGTAAGTGATATACTCAACCTTTTATTGTTTTAGCTTGTGCTGTGAAGTTTGAGCAAAGGTATGGGTTAATGCCTGTTGGGCATCAACTCTAGCATTAGACTGCATTGTTAACGGGAGTAAAACTAGCTTATGTTGCTAATGTTAGCTTGTGCATTAACTTTGAGCGGCTGGAAGCAACTCAGCTTAGCTCAAACACACTGTTAAAATATAAGCTTTTGTTAAAAACGTAAAGCAATGTCTCAAAGTTTGTCTGTGAACCGGGGAAGTAACAAGCACGCAGTCCAATCACTGCCGCTCAGGAGATTTATCAGAGCGCTTTTCAGCCGTGTAGTACCCCTTTAAATCTCATAACACACAATGGGTCTCAGTCCAAAATAAAACACGTCATTTAAAAATAACATAAATCTTCTGTTGCAAATTGACTGTTGGCATGAAATTAAAGGGTATTAAGGTCTTACTATTATGTTGTGTAGAGTGTTTTTGAAATGCTGACTGATGGCTTTTCATCACAAGTCAATTTTGATTTGATCAAACAATCATTTTTTTTATTTTTGGAAATACATAAAACATGTTTAAATGAAAACCCGCTATGGATTTTTCTCAAATTAAGCAGGGCTGTCAATCAAATGTGCTAAATGTCTGTTCAAATTGGTAACATCAGCGGTTGAAACCACCCGTGCTGCTGTGTGTATGTTCACTGTTCACTTGCTACTATGAAACCTACAAAGATGGGGGATACTAAGCGGACCAATGAAACCACCAGCGTTCCCTTATACACATGCACACACAGCAAGCTGTTCTGAACCATCCCCACCCTACAACCATCAACCCTCAGAGGAACACTTGGGATTAAAACACACACAACACATGCACCACTTTTTCTATGTGTGTGTGTGAGGACACAAATGTAGAGCTGTTGTTATGGTTCTGGCTTGGTTAGGAATCCCCTTTCTCCTGCTTCCCACGGACACACACACACACACACACACACACACACACACACACACACACACACACACACACACACTCAGAGCAAGCTGCACTAGCTGACTCATGTACACACACACACACACACACACACACACACGTACACACACACACACACACACACACACACACACACACACACACACACACACACACACACACACACACACACACACACACACACACACACACGGCATGGAAAAGGGCAACACCTGGCTTTTACCCAGGACGTGACATATATATGGTGCTGTCTGGGCCAAACACTGACGACAGGGGCGCCGGGACCTATGTGAGTGTGTCAGGGCGTGTTCAGTCAAGTCCACGGCTCCTAATTCAGGCAGATTAAGGCCATCAGTGGAGCACACTGTGACAAGTATTAAGTAGAAGAGACTTAACACAGAGACACGACCTCAAGCACACGCAGCCTGCAGTGGTCTGTTCAGGGTGTCAGTGTGGTTTCCAGTCTATCATTAGGCCTTGCAGGGAAAAGCCAGGCTAACCAAACCAAGCTGGCATTGCCAAGACCTCTGAGCAGAGAGGCTGCGTTTACATATGCGCGCTGAGCTGCTTCATAGAAGCTCGTTTAATGGGTAAAAATCTCAGTCAGAGCAGGGTCAGAGGTGAAATCAGCCTCACTGGAAGTTGGACAAGGCTTCCACAGTCACAGCTCATATACTGTTAAGTAGCTGTTGACTAAAAGTCAAACAATGTAAATACAATTGTGATGTTACACACAAGTCTACTGCTAAATACATATATGTTTACAATAAATGTAGTGGTTGGAGACCACAGACCACCACAGGCTTCTGACATATCAGCCCACAGACTGGTGGCCTCCCAGTACTGGACCGTGGGTCACGGGGGTTCTTAAATCAGCGTCCAATTAGGTCTCAGACATGACTTAGTCTCATAAATGCAGATTCTGGAATCCCCTGCCACTAGGTGATTCTGAGCACTCACATTCTTTACCTCTCCTGTTCATGTCAAGAGAAAGTGGTCCATGAAATAATTGTGGAAAGACTTGGGTCAACTTTTCAGCAAGGCTCTGTCTGTTACTCCCTCTACCGTGGTTTCAAGGCAGACCTGTGGCATTTTCACATAAACGTGTCTTTGCTAACACTTGCTGACACCATGCAGAAGTGACCTAATCGCATCCACTCCCTAAAAGTGTTTCTATTAGCACCACCCTAGACTGTCCATCCTGGTAAGATTCCTTTAAATACAGGACATCACAGGTTTGACCAAAGCGATTAATAACAGGTAAAAAAAAGAGCTTACTGTGTTCTGAACCTCACAGTCGTGGAAAGGACCATAAATAAAATCATGTTATGGTTATGGCAGCGTTATGCAGCTTAATGGTTGTGGTGCATTGAAGCAAATTTTATCTCCTGTTGAGGTCACCTAAGGAAGAGGAAGTAAATAAAGCTAACACAGTTGATACTATACAGTGTTTTAATCATGTTGCATGTTTTCGATGCCTTTCCATCAGATTTAGCTCATATTTGGGTACATGGGCATCTTGGAGTGGAACCCAAATGTGTTACATTTGGACACTCGGTGGAACAAAAGCTTAAATCACTAAGATCAGTGAATTAATTATTATCTTGTTTCTGGTCACAACTTGTCGTCATAGGACTGTCAATGTGTGTTTTTATAAAAGTCACCTGGCATGAAGTCGCCTGTGATGGTTTCATTGGTATAAGAATTTATGGAACTGGAGGCACCATACAACCTTTTCGAAATGGGACTATAACTAAAGATGACCGTTTTTCGGAAATAAACTGGAATAGTTGTATGATAAGACTTTTAAGACCACAATTGTTGTCACAGATACGAAACATAGACACAAAAACCTTGTTACAGGGGAGTGACTTAAGACCTTTTGCAACTACCTAATACACAAAGTGAAAACCCAAGCAAACAGAACAGTCACTTTGATCCCTAATAAATACTGCCGTCAAGCCTGAACGAAGCAAACAAAATGCGACACACGATGTTCATTTTCCATTTGAGCGCCTCCAGATCTCATATCTTGAAGGGGGGTCGGTGCCTCTGAGGTCTGAGGAGCCACGATGCTACTGACAGCCGTTTTCTTAAACTCTTCCAACTTTGAAACTAAATCTGACTGATTGGCCTTGGAAGCCAGGGCACGCACTCTGCAGTAGTAATCTGGTAATCATCAGACAAACGCCCATGACCCATTTCTTGGTTGCAATCCAAAGATTAAGAAGCCAGAATTTACAGCACATGAGAGACCAAGCTTTCTTATTCTGGTGCCATGAGATATTAGTCCCCCCTCTTTTTCCTCACAGTAGTCACATTTATTTTTACTCGTTTCCTTCCCTCTGCATCTTAACCCTCCTTCAGTCTTTAGTAACTGTCTGCTTACACAGAGTTGTGGTACTATATAGGGGATCTATAGCAGCACTGTTGACTTTGGCCCCGGCCAGACAGTAAACTGAGCTTTTAATTTGACTTGTTTCAATATCTGACTCTTAATAAAATAAATATCTGTGTTTGGAGAGAAAGAAATCACCTCCAATTACTGTTGAGAGAGGAAAGATAAATCACTACTTGGTGTGTGTATTTGTGTGCTCAGTCTGGAGCAGGTCAAGAAAAGTCTTTAAAATGACCTTGGTTAGGTAAATAAAATACTAGGGTATGTAGCAAAGAGTGGCCTTTGCTTCAAAACTGCTAGCATGTGTCCTCTGTACTGTACTGAGAGTCTGGGTTTGATGTGTTTCAATGTGTGGAATCCTCAAATCTTTCAGTGTTCGTCACTTTTACCTGAAATAATTATCATCAACACAGGCCAATTAGCCTAAAGCTGAACTGTTAATCAAGCGTAGCACTGCACACTGTACTGTACATCAGTGGAGTCTCAACCTAATTCAGCCTAGTGAATGTTCACCATTCTTGTACTTGACTCTACAGTGAAAATGCAATGACAAAAAACAACTGTATCTGGATCATCAGCTGTTTATGGGTCTTAATAAACAACAAGCAAACAGAAAAGCACCAGTACTTGGGGCTGAGGTTGACAGATCTGAACTCACAGAAAGAAAGCATTTTAACATATTAAGTTCTACCCTGTAGTTTAGGTCAAGTGAGCTGTTGACTATTTTGTGTGTAATAAGATTTCACATACACATAAGGATTAAAATGTCTGCAGTACTCGTTGCCAAGGTGAACAACTCTATGTCGCATAATACCCTGAACATCATTAGTCGTTGACAGTGAGATGACTCGTGACATGAGAGGCAAGATGCATGACAACGAATAAAGGGCTGAAATAGACAGTGAACATTAGCGCATTAACGTCAGATGTTTACAATGAGTTTAAAGCCGAGTTGGTACCTACGTGGAGGCTGGAAGTAGAGGCAGAGAGGTTAATGATAGCTGAACTGGCTCCGTCAGCAAGCTACAGGACACAGCACATAAACACAATAGAAACATACAGTACAGGTTAGCTTGTTAGTGTCAGCGGGTGATGAAGTGTAGTTTGAAAACAAGCGCAAAAAAGTTTAGTCAAAATTAGATGTGACATGTAAGAAACACATTCAAAACATACCGGATTCTGTTTTCAGACATTACGACACATTAGTCACTAAAGCACATGAAAACAATTTTGTCCACAATTCATTTAAATTCTCACGTGAAGAACAAACTGTGCTTCACCCAAAATCAAATGGTTTCGCTTTTCTGGGAGGTCTCGCTGTCTGAGGTGCTCAATTAAAGCTGACCCGGCCAAGTGTTTGCATGAGGCCAAGGACAGAACAAAGAAAGGCCAGGATGCACTCACATGCTCCGTGGTGCATGGACACAAACAACGTAGCATGTTTGGACAAAAATTATCCAAGGAACCAAGTTGGGTATTAGCATGAATACCTAAGTTCATGTCAACAGCTGGACCAATTCTTTAGACTGTAGGCCTTGATGCGAGTGTATAGAAACCCATTCATATCACAGTGAAACTAGAGAACTGTGCCACATGCTAACTGTTAACAGCTAATATTTTGGAAACAAAATATTAATTTTAACAATACAGATCATAGAAACTGATCACTTCATTCAACAGTGCTGAGGTGGTTCACAACATTCAATAATTAAAATTAAAGATTAAACAGATATAAATAAATTAAAGGGCGATGGACGGCCGACCTGTACAGGGTGAACCAAGTGACCGCCGGGATAAACTCCAGCACCCGCGAGCCTTAGCGCCTCAAATGATGGATGGACTCAGCAAGCGTGTGAAAGTTTCACTTGTAACCGCAAATTCATCCGATTGTTGCACAGCACTTATTGTATCCACACAAGAGATGTTTTGATGTGAGAGCCTTTTAATTGGATGGGGTGGTAACGCCAGGGCGTGTGCACTTATTTCACCACCCTTCATCACACGCAGGAACACACTGTAGTACTCAGCATTAGCTCATACGGCACATTTTTGGACCTCCCATGTCACTAAATTTTTTACACTGCCCCCTTGAAACACAATGGGACAACTGAGTTGTTGCATGGGTGCAAGAGGATGGAAAAACACGTGTGTTTCTTTTGGTCGGTGTCGTAAGTATGAGGTAACAGCGGGATATTAAAGACAGTTCCATTGTGACTCCCCACATGTTAAATAGCGTGTACATGCAGTATATGTGTGGGACATGGCCTGACATGTGACCCCTCTCTGTAGCTGCCCGAAAATTAATGTTTTTGTTTTGCAGCACAACTTAGTTAGCGCACCAGTGTGTGCGCATGTATATGCTTGTGTGTCTGTGTCTGAGGACCCTGTGGCGCCTGTGGGCTACGGGATAACAGGCGAGGACGCACAAAGACATTAAATGAAAGGAAAAGACCAAAGACGGTTTAAATTTGATGAGTGGTTGACGAACCACAACAATGATGAGAGAGATGGAGGAAAGGAGGATTAAATGAGGATGCACTTTAATGATACTTTACACATTAAAACAGCTGTCAGCTTGATAGATAGATAAGGAAAAGGAAGAGAATAAGATGAATTAGGTGTAGAGAAAATTATAGAGAAGCACGAAGAAATAGACCATGAGAAAAAAGAAAGATAAAGATGGAGGTGGAGAGAAAAGAAAAGGAACAGCAGGCGAAGGACGGAAGAAGCAAAATAACGTAGTAAGTACAACAGAAGGAGAGGAGGAAGGGATAAAGAGAGAAGAAGGATGGAGGCAGGAAGGCAACAAAAAAATATAGTGAGGAAACAACTGAGTTGATGAAGAAATAAAACCCAAACAATAAATAAAAAAAAGAAGAGAGAGAGAGATAAAGGTGAAGAAAAGGCAAAGAGATGGAAGAGGAAAGATTGAAGTAGCGTTTCAGAGCAGACCAGTGGGGATAATGAGACAGAGGACAACTAACAAGTACCAGACTGCCTGTGCTGGTTTACACAGAAGATGCTCAAGAGGGGAAGACACGTTTAAAGAGGGAAGCTGACGACAGGACAGAAAAGAAGTGAAAATGGCAAAGGTGAAGAAAAATTGAAGGAGGGGAAGGAAAGAAGAGAAAATGACGAGAAAGAGAAGCAGGTGATGAGGTGAACAAGGTGATAGGAAAAAAAAAGTGAGCAAGACAACAGAAATGGTGAGCACGGAATTGAAGGAATTGGATGAATAGACGGGAAAGGCGAGAAAATAGGAGTAAAAGAGTTAGAGGTAGGTAAGTAGAGGAGGAGAGTGAAGGAGAACAGAAAACAGGTGAGAATATGATTAAAAGACTTGGACTGTGTTAGAGCTGGGGAGGGACTAGAAAGATGAAGGAGAATGATTGATGATAAAATGTGTGCGGAAAATGAAAATGAAGAAAAAAGAGGGAGGAATGACAACGGATGACAGTAGAGGGGAAAAAGTGAGGAGGAGAGAAAAAGAAGCTGTAGGAATAATGTTACTCCCACAGACAAGGGCGACAGGACTCACAAGCTTGGAACCTTTTCCAAAACATCGAAAGTCCTCCACAAACGTAGTGCCTTTGAATGTTATATACCCTTATTAGGCCAATCAGTGGTTTTCCACGTTGTTGCCCATTAACCTCAAGCCCTGCACACGTTTCCAGAGCGAGCCGCGCTGTCTTCCCTCATTTTAGCAGGCAGTCACTGCTTTGGAATATTTATAGTAAAGACTCTTTTTATTTTATTTTTAACTTAGTGAATATTAGTTCAAAGCACAGGAAATGCATCCTTGGCCCTCATTAAGCATTGCTTTTTTAAATTAAATTACATAAGCGAGGTATTTGCACTTCAAACCTTTGTCATTTTTAGTAAAGTCTTTAATATCATGACCAAAGCAGTCATCAGATGTGCTTAGTTATTATTAGTTTTATGACAGTGTCGTGCGCATGCATGTTTAAATAATTATGGATTTGTCTTTTTAAATAATTATGGATTTGTCTTATTTCCGCTTGATTTGTAATTTGTTGTTCCCTAATAATTACACAAAGAAAGACCTCAGCAGTGTGCTTGTGCTTTGTTGGGTTTACACACTTACTGCTGATGGAAATGAACTTCATGTCTTATGCTCAGATGTCAGAAATCCTCATCTGGCGTCTTTATAAAGCAGGTTTAATAAACAGGCCGTGGAGTAAATCTGACAAGAAGCTGACATTACAGTAAGTACTGCAATACAATTTAGAGATAATTGTTTTCAGCAGGGTTTGTTCTACTGACATTATAAAAATGCTTTCAACCCGGTTTGGCTTTGCGCTTTACACCTGCATGGGCTTTACATAGGTGAATTGGAAAATAGTTTCCACATTCATACATAAACTGTGAAAGAAAGTAAGTGGAAGCATGAATACAAATGTTCACATGCACTTCTCCAAGGTTTTCCCGAAAAACCTTGGGCTCCTTTTTCTAAGTTGTAGCCGTAAACAACATAAGTTTAGCTTTAAATGTCTCATTTCCAAAACAAATGTAAGCAGCAGCATCTTGCAGCTCTTAATGTGGTCACATTCACTAATTACTTGGCTTTTTGCTGGCTTTCAATAAAGCCGAGCTCAGCAGACTTGTGCCCTGTCGGTAATTTGACACCGAACGGCATGAAAGCTCCCAGATGTTTAAGTAAATTAGGAACCTTTTCAAAGGTGAAACTACATTTTCAAGCTTTTTTTCAAAGGCTAAATTTGTCATTATGTCTGGGAACAGAAAAACAGCTTTTTATCATTTACACAAAGCACTTTCAAGCTACTATAACAAGGTTTTACCTGGTCGGAGACAAGTGGCTCCTCATCATCAATATCAACAAAAACCTCCCCAGATGTTGAACGAGGCACCTCACCTGCAAAAAAAAAAAAAAAAAAAAAACACAACGCAAAGACAACTCAACTTTGTACATGTGTTTTTGTGGTAGACGTATTTATTTTCATTTTACATGTCTTACGTCTCCATCCCTCCTCCTCATCCTCCTCATCTTCCTCTGCTCCTCGTTCCCGCTCTGGGTTGCACCAGTACTCCTCCAGTGAGCGGATGGTGCACTGACCCACCACCGGCTTCCTGCCAAACTGCCGGTTGTCGATGACTTTGATGACGATCGGTGGCATGTAGAGGTCCTCGCGGGGAAGTCTCTGGAGGAAGAAACAAAGAAAGGAAAAGCGTTATTAAAAGGGAAATGTTTAAAGTGAAAAGTTCAAACATTAAAGACTGCATACTTAGAATTGGTGGAGTGATTAGTTAACAGGCTATCAGCTGACGCACAAATTCACGTTTCTGGTGAATTAGTTATTAGTTAGTTATTACAGTATGTATAAGATTCTTCCTGGGTCATCAATACTGTCACAGTTAGACTGAAAAGTCCTCTTCTGCCAAGACTCCACTTTGCCGACCCACAGATGTGTACGCTCAGTAAATCTATAAAGGAGCATTTTCTTAGCTGACTACAAAATGCAAACATGTCATTTCCAAGCAAATGTTACTTTAACCCTTTGCTGTGAACGTCTGTAGCAGTAAAAGGAGAAAAGCCTCAAGCCAAGCGGACCATCACTGGACCTGTGTAGCTTGCTGGTACTGGAACGTGGCTGCACCTGTGCTGTAGTGTATCGTGTCTCGCAGCTGTCAGAACTCGAGCGCCGTCAGCTCGACGTAATTCAACCTGTCAGCCTCTCACAGACACCCTCACTGAGGCAATGGCTGACTTCAAATCCATCCTGCTGCACCTACAGTAAAGCAGCATTAAGCCTTTGCCGCCACACTACATGTAACGAAAATAACCCCTATAATGCTCCAATTTAGCCGGAGGAAAAAATGAGCCTGCGACGGAAAGCTATTTGACCTCTGGTTCTAAACGAGCTTAAGTGGGTCTGATGATACTAAACTCGCACAATAAACAGAGAGCTGGGCATGAGATGCTTGGGCTCTTCAAAGCATTGCATTTAAGGAAACTATGCCTTTGACATTTCTACATGCCCCTGTGGCGAACACTGTACAAAAACAGTTGCACAGTCAACCCGAAGGCCTTAACTTAGTTTCAGTTAAATGCGTGGAGCAGTTTCCTGCACTAGAGACTAGGGAAAAACAAATGCAGGATTCCACTGTCCGGTCTGGCCTGTCACACGCTTGCGGTGGTCAGCACAGCAACCGTAATCGTGTTAACTCTAAACCGCCACAGTCGAAGCAGCATACATCTGATTTTAGGGGAAAATCACGGGAATTTTTCCGTCCTCCACTTAAACCTGCCGAAATAAAAGCGGGTGGTGATCAACTTTTGATCTTAATATTTTTAACATTAAATTCTCGGTGTCCGTTTTGGAGCTGCTGTTTGGAAAAACGTAGATCATATTTCCATATTTCAGTTTAGGTTTCCAAAAGAAAACACTTAGGTGGAATGTTATGGCACTGGTGTGGAGTCCCAGAGGACACATTTACTTTTGAGGAATAAATAATGACTGCGGAGGCTCCTTCCTGCATTGAGTCTAGTGGTTTGCTGATTAAAACGAATGACTGACTTAAAGAAATGTTCTCTGAGGTGACAGAGAGGCACAAAGTAGGTGTAGACAAGGCCACTTTTACAGTATATTGGCACATCATGGTCTTTCTAGACAAAGCTGAATTAAAGTTGCTATTATCAATCAAATACACTAGGCAAATGTTTCCAGCTGTATGTTTAGACAGACATATTATATACTGATTATTGCTCCCAGTAGAACTGTCAGGTCGAGTTGGTATTAAACGTTAGCAAGTGGCTGTTTAGCCCACATTCTGGTGCCTTTGGTTGAATCAATGGGCTCGTGCTGAAATGTGCACGTTGGATGTACAAGTCGTTATTAACTGATAAACAGCTTGTGTTGGGATGTACATCCTGTTGCTGCTGCCTCCATGTGGCCAGAAGATCTGTTATTGCAGCAACAGGTTTCCTGATGTTTCGCAAGCGATCGCTGACCTCAGCAGATCTCTGCCTTTTGTAAAGCAACCAAAGACAATAAAGCATCAAACTGGTCAATCAACACCAGTAATTTATTTCAATAAAGACAAAGTAGTGGCTGAGAGCTGACACAGAAGATTTGATTCCCAGGCTCTTTCAGCCATGTCACTATTTGATTCTGTCAACACAATAACTAGTTCGAAGGAATGTCGGATGTCTAATTGTTTAATGCTGTGACAATAAAGCAAATAAAGCCTTTTACTGTTTTACAACAAGAGAAAGCAGCTGTTCTTGTGGTAACACTGATATTTTTTAATTTGCCTGAGTAAGCTTTGACCTATTCCTTGGAGGAGTCGCCTCGGTTAGAAGCTCCTGGGTGCCGCATAAACAGCATAACTGTAGCTTCCTGTGGTTCATTGTAATGTGTAGTGGAGCTACGGACGCCAACTGCTGTGTTTGACATGTCAGACCCGACTGCAGAACTTTAATTACTCCATGAACTAAAATATTTAATCATTTTCCAACAATCAGTTTTCTGATCCATACTGGTTTCTACACTGCAAAATTTAAAATCTTGTGTATTTAATCAAAAGTTATTAAGTGATCTCATATTTGCTTAACAAGTAGCTTTTCACTGAGATTGTACCTATTACAAAAAAACTTACTATGATAGATATTCTTGGTGAGAATTTCAGTTTCGTCACTAAATCAAGTCACGCTAACTTAAAAAGAGAAACATTCTCTTAGTAGTAGAAAAGCAGCAGCATTCCTGTCTGCTGCCACACCTTCCACCACCACAATTATTGTGGCCTTAATGAAGATAAATGACCACATCAAACACAACCCCCATTGGCCATGACGGTAGAAGGCCACAGCGCTGATTACAGCTGTGTGAATCAGACCAGCACGTCTGTTCGTTCTCACCACATCCAGCACGAGTGTGTTGACGTCGAAGTTGGGCTTCTTCTTCACACTGCGAATCACACAGCTCTGGACCACAGTTCCGCCGCACTCCACCTGCAGGCTCGGGGAAGTAACACTGGCCAACTGGAAGCTCTTCAAATTACGAACTCCCCAAGCCAAAATCTGAAGGAATTGTAGGAGACAAAGTCATATTGTTGGTGAGAAGTTTCTTTCAGGCCAGTGAGCTCTAAATTACAACCATATCAACTATACTGAAGTTTGGGCCATCTGCCACATTAGGTTCTATGTTTTCTTGGTTCTCTACATGTTGTAAATACGGTAGCATCACATAAAGGTTGAAGTTAATGCCAATCAACCTTAAGTCTTAGGTGATGCTCATACACGGTAGTTGTGATATAAAGATACCTCAATGGCAGTTCTCTGGAGAACGGGTTTGATTCCCTGAGGAACCATAAAGACATTGGGTTCTCTCTGAGGTGGCGGGTACGGAAGGTCAGACTCCTCCGGCTGAAGACAGAAACACAAGTTACCAAAAAGACCTCACAAAAACACCTAATAGGAATACATGCGATTCATGGCCAGCCATCTGCTGGTGACTTCCATGAATTATTTTAGTAACTTATGATAAATGGATGTTAAAAACTAAATACATGTAAACGGCATGTAATGCTCAGAATGAAAAGAAAAAAATAATAAAATCAATTTATTAAAATGTTACTAAGAACAAAAATCTTGAATCATGAGAAAAGTATTACAATATTAACATGTGACAGAAATGTTACTGATGCTATGGTGTGATGAAACACTAAATTCAGCAGAGTAGAAAATGTACAGAAATATGGTTTCAAACATGACTGTAGGTTATGTGTTAGTTGGATGTGCCAGCATGTTCCTGTGTGCTTTTCTACATTGTACCCATTGCTGCAGGTTTTCAGAGAGGAATCCTGGAAACATCAACTGAAGAAGAAAGTTGAAGAAATAGAAAAAGGATAAAGCAAAGATAAAAGGCAGTGAATTAACAAGGGGAAAATACCTGCAAGGAATTTAAGGCGAGATACAGTACTTTGTCTTAACTTGTCAGGTTTAGCAACACAGTTTTAATTTATTAATTACCTTAAAACACCAATATTATTATCAAATAAAACATTTTCACAGAAAATATATGCAATTAGCACTGATTTGCTCGGTTTTACCTCGTCTAAAACGTGGGTGGAGGTCATGATGTCTCCCTGCAGGCAAGACAGAAAGTTCAGAGGAAAGCTTTACATGCTGCAAATCAACAAAATGCATTACAAATGAATAAATCCAGTAAACAGCATCAAAGTAAAAGATATGGAGAATAATGGAAAAGTAAACGTACCTCTTGGCCTGGCATGTGGTGAATTGCTGGCTGTAGATGAAATAAAGAGAAACTGTTACTAACTGATGTTTTCTCATCCTCACAAGCTTAAGCATCAGCATAATAGACAGATAGCAGTTGTTCCTAAAATTGTAAGCATTTGAACACAAGGATGATGAATAGTACATAAACCCCATGCAGGTGGGACAAGTTCGGACGACGATCTCTCACTTTTTCTCTGCGAATAAGCTGAAACGCTGCCAACAACTCGCCAGCGTTTTTGTCTCCTTGCCGAACAGGGAACCAGGACAACCGGGGGGAGGGGGTGAAGGTGGGCTGGCACACGCAGCGGCCCATGAACTCATCTGCACCCTGGGCATGTGGGACATGGATGGGTTCAGCTTTTCAGACCATTCACCGTATTAATGTCATGAAGAGTCTGTCTGGTGTACTGCAGATAAAACCGGACACTCACATATGAATCCTCATCATAAAACTCAA
The DNA here is from genome assembly GCF_900634795.4 of Betta splendens. NCBI lineage: Eukaryota > Metazoa > Chordata > Actinopteri > Anabantiformes > Osphronemidae > Betta > Betta splendens. The sequence goes on along the minus strand of NC_040882.2, from coordinate 18,503,127 downwards.
CCACCACATTTGGAGGACTGTCCATCGTTGCATCAGGGTTGCCAAAAATCTCAATCTCGTAGAAGATGAGCGTCTGATCCCAGGTGGGATTCAACGTGTTACGCACCGTCACCGTCCTCTGGGACTGATGCAGGAACGACACGACGGCGTAGGGATCTGGAGAGAGAGACGCCAATCATGCTTTTCCTTTAGCTCAGAGAGCCTTGTTATTCCCAGTCATAACCACACACACACACACACACACACACACACACACACACACGTGTTTGTTGTTCCAGGCACAGTCAAGAGTCTCTATGGAGCCATTAGCATCAGAGTAAACAGAAGCTAAGTTATATTTTCCCACCAGCCCTTGATTAACCTGGAACTGACACACACACACACACACACACACACTTACATAACCCCACCACCACTGTTTGTATTGCTGTTTATATGAGCTAATGGGCCATTGGGAATGAACAATAACTGCATGGGTCACCATGGGTGGTGAGTCTGTACAGTATGGGGACACATAAACCCATAAACCCAGTGAGGAATGGGAAGAGACACTGGGATAAAGGGACACGGGGAGAGAAACAGAAAAAGATGGAAAAGAACAAAGATGAAGAATGAAGTTGTAGATGGGAGGAAAGAGAAATGTGGGAATTTAGATCATCATCCAAAATAGATTTTGAGCACAAAACTGGGAGCCTTTGATTGGTGACACAGTCTTTAATCATGGTCGCCTTGATGCCACGTAACACCAGATGAAGAGAAGACTGCAGCCCATTCATCATCTGTGCTCACAGCGTTACACTGTGTGTGAGCAAGAGGCGTAGTGATTTATAATGTCATCCTGTTGCCAGGATGCTCCTTCTTTAATGAACCTCTCCATCTGTACCTTCATCTCTCTTTTCTTCTCCTCGTGGATCCATCTGTTTTCACACGAGTCTGCGGTGGATCTGTGATTAACTCAAATCCACAGTAGCTCTAGTTTCCATGACCTCTTCCGATTAAAGAATAATGTTTTTCTTTCTTTGTTGCTCCCCTTTCAGTTACTCTCTGCTCCATCGCACTCCCTAAACATCTCAGCTCTTGCCTTTGCAATGCCACCAAATAAAGTCACAACTCTTTTCAAATAAAAGAGTGAAAACGATATTTGGTGCCAGAACAACACATGGTGCTGATGGTGCATCTGCTCGCTTACCTGAGAAGCTGTCTTTGTCCAGGGCCAGCATGTCTCTGGCTTGGTACAGGTAGCAGCGCAGGTGGTAACGGGTGCCGCCTGTGCAACACACACAAAGACAGCAAAAAAAGGACGCTGAAGGAGAGTGTACACATGTAACAAAGGGGCAGGAGGAAGAGAAGAGGAAAACATTAAAAGCATGCGTGTTGTCTCACGGTCGAAGAAACAGGAGATGGTCGGCCTGTTGACTCCGAAGGTGGTGGTGACCGATTTGTCGTCGTTCTTGTCTTCTATGCTGCTCTGTGAGCGGCAAACAAGGAGGAGGACGCAGATGAAGGTGTAAAAGAGATAAAAAGTAGCATTCACATCACATTTAAGGAGAAAAAGAGAAGCAACAGATACAATTACTGTCATAGTTTATAAAGAAGCTATTTGAGAAGAGATATTTGTGGTGCATCCTAAACCTCATATTATTACACAGGTTCTTATCAGAGTGTGATCCAATGAGCTTCACTCACCAGAGAACACTCCAGGGCAAAGATGGCGGCCGGCCCCGTCTTCTCCAGCGGCTCCATGCGGCACCTCCACCTGCGCCTCCTGAAGCTGTCCGTCTTCCTGGGCTTCAGGTGGAACCTCCAGCCGAACAGCGAGGCGTACTCCCATCCCTCCCTCTCCGTCTCGTCCGGACGCTGCTGTGAACGCACACATTCAAGTCTGTCAGGTGGATTAAATCATAATTTTACAGAGGACCCGTCTCAGGGCAGAGCTTCTGCATGGTTTGCAGGCTGAACACGGTTCTGACATGAAAATTAAATTTTAGACCTTTCAAAACGTGAGGGTGTCGTATAAAGTGGAACTAAACTTTGCCCATTTGTTCAGCTCCACTGCCATCTAGTGGACAGTGAAAGTACATTGAATAACAGAGGGGAACAGAATAGAAGAAGCTGTGTATCACCTTCCTCTGTACCTTTACTATAACATAAACAGAAACCCATACAAATGCGTCACTGCATCTACTTTTCTGAGAGCTTCCATCTTCTGCTGGTCTCGACGCCTCAGCCGCATCCACCGTCGCCGTCTGTTGGTGTGGTACATCTTCTCCGCCGGCACCCACGACTTCGGGCGACGGTCTGGAGGGATGGTGATGCCGTACTCCCATCCTGCACACACACAGACACACAACTACTTACACTGCTGGGCTGCAGCTTGGGACGCTGATTGTTTGTTTCGTGGTGCGCTTGTGTGTGCACCTTGATCATCCACAGCCCGGTTGAGGTCCTCGCTCCACTCGACATCATCCCACACCCAACCAGGAGGACACTCCACCTCGTCCTTTGGCACCGCCTTCTCCCCGTTCTGACAAACACACATTCACACGTCACACACTGACATGTCGCCCAGTCAGCACAGTAAACAGCAACACACATACCACGTCGGTGTAACCCTCTGGCATGCCGATCCACTGTCCACCTGGTAACCTCATCTGGTTCTCAAAGACTTCCTCTGTGAAGGTCATGTGACCCGCATCCGCATCAAACAGCATCCTGAGCACCAACAAAGCCGCTTTAAGCCTAGACGGCGGCAAAGAGGACTGCGTGTGGGTTCGTCTGTTGGGTGCAGACTCACGTCTTCTCGGGGCTGATGTACCAGTCTCCAGCCCAAGTCCAGCCCGGCGACGGCTTGAAGCTCTCCTTGGGCAGCTTGATTCTTCCAGTGACGTCGCTAAACTTGGGGTAGGTCAGGCCTGTGGTTCCCCAGTTGCCCACCAGGGCCAGCCGGGTCTGGTTCTCATACTATAGCAGGACACGGAAAAGTTCTTTTACCAAATGTTTATCTCATTCAAATCATGATAGAGTCGATCTCACCGTCTCAGCGAAGACGGACAGCTTTCCTTCGGCGTACGGGTTGAAGTGCTTCACGTCGGCAGACAGCCCAAACCACACTTTGACCCTGAGCTGAGCAGGAAGCCTGGCTTCTCCCCCGCTGCCCTGTGGGTACTGCAGGACACGCGGCACCGGTGAGTCCGGCGCGCAGGCCCTGCGTGCTGCGTGCGCGCGGCGGTGCGTACCTTGAGGAAGACGGTCTGCAGCTGCCCGCAGTGTTTCCCGCAGCGCTGCTGGGAGAAGAGCACGGTGTGCGCCGGGATGCGGTGGTACGCCACCCGGCGGTCGCCCTGCAGCATCCAGATGATGATGTCTGGGAGACTGTTCTGGGGCTGAAGGGCAGATGGAGAGGAGTTGTTGGGCTGCGCAACCTTTATCCGGCGGCTCATGATCGAACCCCCGTCCTCACCTCCTCCACCATCGTCCTCAGCCTGTTGGCCCAGTCCTCGGCCTGCTCCAGCACCGTCGACAGCTCGGTGGCCTCGCCGTGTTTGAGGGCGAGCGCTGCTGCGACGATCTGCTGCAGGTGCAAAGTGCGCACGTGCCTCAGGCTGTGGTCCAGAGCGGTCGCACACTGCCAGTGCTCGAGGGACGGCAGCTCCTCACTGGGGAAAAGGAGGAACCAGTAAAGCTGAGGGGCGATGCACAGCAATGGAAGTCGGAAGTTACAGAGGCTTTGTGCAAAAGACCACGGCACAAAATTAATTCAGGAAACAAGTTCTAACTCGCTGCAACGTATGAAGTCCACCACTTTAAATGCACCATTCTATACACGTATTAAAATGCATGCACTATGATTCGTGAGAGTCCCAAGGTCAAGATTCAAGCTGAACTGTACTTCGCTTAAATAATTTCTTAAACCAACTAAAATCCTCAATCGTTATTATAAATGGATGTGCCTCAATCATATAAGGCACATCCACCCACGCGCCCTTTGAATTAGGATTTATGATATGTCTCATTTTTTCCACCTAGACGTGTCTAGGCCTAGACTCTCGTCCACCTTATAAACCAGTTCCAGCAACAACACAATCACAGCGCAGTCACCAAACGCCCAAAAAACAATAACCATAAATCCATAGATTTTCCATCACTTACTTTAGACAACGTCTGAACGCCATACTATTTACGTTGTGTGTGATCTCATTCTGTCCGTTACGATCCAGATCCATAATCCAGTAAAGCATTTCGGTCGAAAACACACGGTATATCTACAATTGTCCAAAAACGACAAGTGTTCTGCTCCATCTCCAGAGTGAAAAATAATTTTCTTCCACTTGTGTGAGCAATAACTTGCTAAATTTAAAAGCGAAACGTAGGAGGAGAATCCAAGATGGAGGCCGTAAGTTTTAGGGTTCGAATGAAATCAAGCTTGCCGGAAAATGCCCAAATATGGGTTAACCACGGTAACCCCTAGCCAATGACTTCCCCGTTCTGAGTTTGGATCCTTTTTGTCTTTTAACCAATTCCACTATAAACCAGGGTGATATTTACATGTATTTATGAGGGAAAAATCCCAATTATTTCTTCTTCTTTATTTATTCTTCTGTTCTACAGTGTATAACTACTTACCATTTAGATCTACAGGAAATCTGACAGCTGTGGTGGGAGGGGGACTCCTGCAGACCACAGTGTTACAGCCAGAAAGGTTTCATTACACTTGCATATACATAAACTACATATAGACATAGTCTGTGCCTCCAGTCTTGTTTAGTGGAGTAAGTGGGTGATGGCGTCATCGCTAAAGTATCTGGTCAAATACTGGAGATTTCATAAATACTCAACACTTTGGCCCAACACTTTGGAAAGTGACTGTGTTTGTTTGCCTTATCATTGCTGGACTTATCATTGTAGGTTCCTATCTCGTCACTGGAGGAAACACTTGACTTGTCCAAACCCGGACGGTTCCATTACACGGCGTTTGTTTACCTGCAGTCGGCGATGACCTGGTCCAGCAGCTCCACCACCCGCAGCTCCACCTGCTCCAGGTCGCTGCCTGCCTTCACCTCCAGCTGCACCCGCTGCAGGTTCGCCTCCTGGACACAAACACTGGGATGACGAGCGCTCCGCGTGCTCCTTAGGCCGATCAGCTGACACACACAGACGCCGCATCGCACCCACCAGCCTGTCTATGACGGCCAGCAGCATGTTGAGCGCCTCGATCCGCGGTTTGATGTCCTCCCACTGTGAGGACAGGACCACCACCGGTTTAACGTTCCCCCATGGGAGGTAGTAGTAGTGGCAGCCTGGAGCACAGCGTGAGCATCACACAGCGTTAGCGCTTCACCCAAACCTGGACTAGGACGGCTGACCGCTGACCTACCGTCAAACACCGCCCTGCTGAACTGCGTAGTGGAGGCCAGAGGGAGGCAGGTGTAGTCAAACTTGTTGCCGTAGTTACCGATGCTGACCTCAAACTGGATGGCGTCGTCCACGTCCTGGAGCAGGGTGGCCGAGTAAAACGCCACGAAGAGAGAGAACTTCCTCTTCCGGAGGAACTTCTGTGAGGGGGAGACGGACGGGTCAGGGGACAGTCAGCTCTCCGGCAGGTGAGTCACGGTTCACGGTCTCACCTCCACAACCAGCAGGTCGTCTGAGGCTATGTCTTCGGTTTTGTGCTCCGGCTTGTCCACCAGCTTGGTGGTTAGTTCTAGTAGAAGCCGCCCGCGGTAGGCTACGCCCTCCCCCTGGTAGACAAGCATCATCAGGATCTGCGCTATCACCGAACAGGAGCTACGTCACCGTGTCGGCGCATGGAGTCTGTGCGGTTACTTTTCCATGATTGAGAGCCTCGTGCGGGTCGTTGAAGGCGGTAAACTCTCTGTTGCTGCCGTACAGGTTGACGAAACAGGGGCCGAACGTGGGCAGGAACCCGAGGCTGTCGTCCACTGCAATGACACAGGAGTGACAGGCACTGTTACTATGAGCGAGGCAGAATGGTTGAGCGGTGATTAAAATGAGGGAAATAATCATTAAACCAGGTCAAATGATTACTGCAGATTTGAAGGTTCGTGCTGAATTTAGACATGATTCAAACAGGGATGAAGCAGACTGTGTTTCACACAAAGAAGAGGATGGGGACGTACTGCCTGAGTGGACGGTCCGAGGGCTCAAGTCATCTGAATGCGTAGAAAGGAAGGATGGTTCAGAATCACATACGGACTTTCACAGTCAGAGCGGTGAGAGATTGGAACGCCGTTCAAACAAAAGCAGCTGCTCTAGCGTCAGTCACCTACACACACGTTCTTTAGTCGCTACGTTCGTTTGCAATTCCTCTTTTTCACAACATGCTGCTTTCAGTTAATGACCAGCTGAGTGGGTTGTCGGTGTTATAGCTACGGTTCTAGGTTGGTTGATTGGGTTTTCCACACAAGACATGCAAAACCTGAGGAGGCTGAAAACACAAGAAATGAAAAGGATCCACCGAATACAACACCAGGTTAGTTTCATGCATCTTACTGAGGCTACAATGCATCAGGACGGTGATAACAGACGTAAAGAAGCTAAACCCGTGGACAAGTTTGCTCATCTTGTGACTAAACAGGTATTAACACAAACTTCTTCTTCTAACATTCTACAGTCACAGCTCCTCCGACTGCAACCTCGCACTAACGAGGTGTCAGTCAAACCCACTAAAACCCTCCACAGACGTCACACGCTTGAACTACACGAACCACAGGTGTCATTAAAGCCAAAGGCCAGTTTCAAACCAAACCACGCAGATCCAACACAATCCAATCAAATTCAGCCCATTTCAGCACAAATGCACCTGGTTCTCTGCGGTGCAGCTCACACCAGGCTCCAGATACGCACCATCTATTTGTCCACCGGGAGCAGAGACCTTGGACATGCACAGGTGGGTGGTGCCGATGATGTCGTTAGGACTTCCTCTGTCCCTGGTTGACGAGAACGTTACGCAACATGAGACAAGGCGGGATTTGAGAACACTTCTCTGGACAACGTAGTGAAGATTCACCAGTCAATGATTCTGATCCTCATCTTCTCACACATGGAGGGAAACTGTGAAGGACAAATGAAGACGCGTTTACTGTAATGACTAACCGGGCGTCATTACAGTACAGGTCGTAACGTGTTTGTGTGTCTCACCCTGACGGGCAGAGACAAGCTCTGGTTCCAGTGTGGATTGGCGTTTTTCTCCAGGGTCTTAGTGAAGATCTGAACAGGACACAACGTTACATTTGCAGGGCTCTAATGAGTCGACTGGCGTTTCTCCTGCGTCCACGCACCGTTTTGCCAGCGAAGTGGATTTCTACGAAAGGGTCCACAAGATTTTTCCGGTTGCTGTCAAACCCCAAAATCTGCCTCATGCCGTCGATGAAGGCGTCGTCCACTGCAGACGGAGAGAGGAAGCAGTGAGTCGTCATCGGCCGGTGACAAACACACAAACTGTGGAGACTCACTCTGTGGCAGGTCCTCGGCTCTGAAGACCCTCAGCGTGAATGTGGCTCCTCTCAGAGAGAGGCCGGCCGGCCTCAGCAGGTTTGCTTCGATGTCTTCCTTATCCTCCGCGCCCTCGCGTTTATCCGCCTGCATCGGACGCACACAACAGCGGGCGCGTCTTGAACCTGAGCGCGTCTGTCATGGACTGTTTTGTGCGACGCAGACGCCTCGCGCCCTCACTCACCGGTGGCTCGTCGCCGGCCGCCAGCACGAGCAGGCTGACCTTCAGGTAGCCCTTCACGCCGGCAGAGAGGTCGTCGGGGTCGCACAGCAGCAGCCACTTTCTCAGGAAGCAGTGTCCTGCAGGGTGAAGCACGAGGCCCAGGCAACGAAACGTCAAACGCAGCCTGGGAGGTCCATAACGACCTGGGGACATGAATACTCACTGTGCTCATTGTAGATGGTGCCAACATCCAGCTGTGACAGTGAAAACATGGGTTACTCACGCTTCAAATCATTGCAGGACACATAACACAAGGTCTATTTACTGGACT